>NW_025049360.1:0-7500 GCF_019279795.1 Protopterus annectens | reverse complement strand
AGCATGTCCATCAGCTCTGGGTTTAACATAGCTTTATATGTTGGGCAGAGATGTCCTTGGAGTATGCAATATGCTACATAGTAAAGCTGCAGTTTTTTGAGATGGTCAGTGTAGGGCATCTGTTTGAGGCCAGTAATCCACTTTGTGAGGTACTTCTGTGGCCTTTCCAGCTGCTGCAGATGTCTTGTGAGGTACATTCCAAAAGGGCCATTGTACTTCTATAATGGGTCTAATGAGAGCCGAGTAGAGGGGAACAGTGATCTCTTTTTTCCTGGATGAGAACCCTTTTGTGATGAGGTGTGCCACATAGAAGGATTTCCTGACTGCTGTGGCGATGTGATAATCAAAGGAGAGTATACCGTCCACCTGGGTCTCAAGGTATCTTATCACACATTCAGCATTAAGTAGACTGCCGTTTATGTGGTAGTTCATGGGTACAGATTTTTTACCAAAGAGGATGACAGTGCACTTTTTGGCATTGAGCTTGAGGCCATGCCTCTGACACCAGGCATCTGTCTCAGTGAGGCCCTTCTGTAGCATGTCCACATCATTTGGGGACTTGACTGTGGCTCATAGTTTGCAGTCATCTGCGAACTTTGTTAGCCAGAGGGCTTTAGTGTTAGCCTGTACTTCATTGAAGTAGATACCAAACAGGAGAGGTCCCAGGACTGAACCCTGTGGTACTCCAGTTGTCACTGGTTTGAAGTCAGATTTGGAGTCTGCAGCTTTTACTGTGTGGGTTCTGTCAGTGAGCCAATTGGTAACCCATCTTGTGATGTAGGGATTTATACCTAGTTTAGTGAGTTTAGCTGTAATTCCAGAATGGAGGATGGTGGCAAAAGCCTTGGTGAGGTCAAGATATGCTGTGTGAACTACCTTATCCTCATCTACAGCTTTGGTGACTGCCTCAAAGAAGTCGATCAGGTTCAGAAGGCATACTCTACCTTTCACAAACCCGAACTGGGTGGGGTCCAGAGTTTGGAGGTTACCATTGTCTTTGTTTGAGTTCCATGATGATACGTTCCATGGCCTTGCAGACCAGGCTTGTCAGCATACTAGGGCAATAGTTCCCAGGATCATTGGTGGCTCCCCCTTTGTGGAGTGGGATAACTGTTCCTGTGTATCATTCAGTGGGCACAAAGCCTGATGTGAGACTATGATTGAACATGGCGCTTAGGTGGGGAGCCAGTTCATTCTGAAGTTCATGTAAAACATAGCCTGGGTTGTTGTCCGGTTTCATGGATGATGTGTTTTTGGTTTTAGAGCGTGCAGCTTTTACCTGCATAGATATGATTACAGGGACTCTGCATTCTTCCTGTATAGATCTGGGCCCTTTAGTGAGTGAGAGGGGGGTAAAGTTAGCATGAACCTATCTGCCAGGATGATGGCAATATCAGTTGGTTCTGTAATTTTCATGCTGTTATGCTGTAACTCGGAGCAGATCTGGATGTTGCCATTGAGATTCTTGACATAGCTATAGAATGCTTTGTCCACTCTCAAAAATAAACAAACCATAAACATAAACGAAAAAACGGCTTGGCAACCTCCGAATGATACAAACTTTTATTGAAATAAAATGAAGCGCTTTTCGTCCACGGTAATTCGTGGACTTCAGATAATTAATATTCATTAAAAACTTGTTTAAATAGTGTTCGTTCAGATCAGCTGACCCCAGCTTTCAGCTGAATTTAAAGGGCTATGCTTTAAAAACACTTATTCACCAATATTATACATATAATCAGCAGTCATTTAATAAAATTTCACTATATGGTTTCATTTAATAAATATAACCTATGAATACTAAAAGTACAAAAACTTAAAACTTGTTATTATATTCTATTATATCCAATTTCCTTATAGTAAAAAAATATATAAATATATGTACATACTATTAATTAAAAATGTGTTAGTAAAGCATGAAATTAATAAACAATGTTGTATGATATTATGTTTCCAGCAACCAACTACATTAAATATTAATTTTAATTTTAATTTTGATCTTATTAGGACTTTATGTTCATCTACTTAAACTTTTTATTCTCAAAATAGGCATAATTGAACACATATCATTTAACCCTAAATCATTGTATGTGTTTAACCTAATTTGCCATATCAACTCCAATTTCTCTAATTCTAGTTCCATCGGTCCTCCTCTAACATTTGGTAGTATTTGGTCTAGTACCCAAAACTTGAATTTATGTCCTGGATTTTCTTCAATATGTTTTGTTAAGGCACTATCCTGCTTGTTTTTCTTTATACTATATAGATGGTCATATATTCTATCTCTTAATCTACGTTTGGTTTTTCCTACGTAGAATCTTGGACAATCTGAGCACTTGGCCAAATAAACTACCATTTTGGAATTACAATTAAATTTTCCTGTACTTTTTAATGTTCTCTTAGTGTTATGATTATTAGTCCGGATGTCCACTGATGTCCCTACCTGAATAAACTTAGAATATGGACAACTTACAATCCAGGACATAAATTCAAGTTTTGGGTACTAGACCAAATACTACCAAATGTTAGAGGAGGACCGATGGAACTAGAATTAGAGAAATTGGAGTTGATATGGCAAATTAGGTTAAACGCATACAATGATTTAGGGTTAAATGATATGTGTTCAATTATGCCTATTTTGAGAATAAAAAGTTTAAGTAGATGAACATAAAGTCCTAATAAGATCAAAATTAAAATTAATATTTAATGTAGTTGGTTGCTGGAAACATAATATCATACAACATTGTTTATTAATTTCATATTTTACTAACACATTTTTAATTAATAGTATGTACATATATTTATATATTTTTTTACTATAAGGAAATTGGATATAATAGAATATAAGAACAAGTTTTAAGTTTTTGTACTTTTAGTATTCATAGGTTATATTTATTAAATGAAACCATATAGTGAAATTTTATTAAATGACTGCTGATTATATGTATAATATTGGTGAATAAGTGTTTTTAAAGCATAGCCCTTTAAATTCAGCTGAAAGCTGGGGTCAGCTGATCTGAACGAACACTATTTAAACAAGTTTTTAATGAATATTAATTATCTGAAGAAGTCCACGAATTACCGTGGATGAAAAGCGCTTCATTTTATTTCAATAAAAGTTTGTATCATTCGGAGGTTGCCAAGCCGTTTTTTTCGTTTATGTTTATAGAATGCTTTGTGGTTGCCCTTAGAATCAGTGGCGGTTTTGTTTTTGTAGCTAACTTTGGAGGATCTTATAAGGGATCTCAGCTTCTTACTGAGGCTGACCAGGGAGCTCCTCCACTCATGGGATTTTACTCTCTTTTGCAACAGTTTCTTACTTCTGTTATAGAGTTTGTTTATGGCAGGGGACCACCAGATTGGCTTCCTTTTTTTAAGAGGATAGCGTCTTGGTTCTGTTAGCGATAGCATGACCCATGTACTTGTCTAAGTGCTTATAGAGTGCATTTGTGTAGGATTCAGCAGTCCTAACTGTATTGTCCATCTGTGTGGGTGTCATGAGGTTCGCCACTTCTGTCTTAAGAAGCATGAAGTTGGCTTTGGAGAATTTTTTTACCATGGTTTCCTTAATGGTGGGCGAGGACGGGATGCGGATATCTAGGGATATTAGCTTATGGTT
The DNA here is from genome assembly GCF_019279795.1 of Protopterus annectens. Classification (NCBI taxonomy): domain Eukaryota; kingdom Metazoa; phylum Chordata; order Ceratodontiformes; family Protopteridae; genus Protopterus; species Protopterus annectens. The sequence goes on along the minus strand of NW_025049360.1, from coordinate 3,881 downwards.
GGATCTGACCAACGAGGAATTGACTTCAGGTGAGGACCACTGGTCACTCATGTTGGTAATGACTAGGTCTAGGATATTGTTGCCCCTGGTGAGGGTGTGGATAAGTTGATGCAGGGCACTGGAATTTATGAATTCCAGAAAGTGTTGAGCAAAGGAGTTGGTAGATGAGTAGTTTTCCCATTTAATGGTGGGGTTGTTGAAATCACCCATTATTAGGGTGTTTGGTTGAACCCTAATATTTTCCAGTATATCAAGAAAAGAGGAGTGGGAATCCTGCTGGTGGGGTATGGTGGGGTATCTGTAGCAAGCTAAAATTTGGATTGCAGTTTTGCCCACAGTTAGTTGCACTTGGATAACCTTGGATGCATTATGCTGCACAACTAGCCTGGAGGTGTGGATATTCTTAATGAATATATGGACACACCTCTGCCTTTGGTGTTGTGGTCCAGGTTAGATGGCCGAAAGGTGTGGAATGAGTTATAGCCTGGTAATGCAGGGGTGCTCTCTAGAGCCTTAAACCAAGTCTCAGTCACTGCACAGATATCGATGTTCTCCATTTTAAGGAGTGCCTCGAGTGAGTGCATTTTGAGATTTAGACTTCTAGCATTGAGTAGCATTACCCACAGTTTTTGCTTGCCTGTTCCTGTTACGGTGGTGAATTTGTAATTTGAACTTTGCCTAAAAAAGTCCTTATGGAGCAGCAAGACCCTTAGCCAGTATCCGGAATCCCAGGGGCGACAGGTGCAGGCCGTCTCGGGCAAAGCATCATGGTCTGTCAACCATGTCTTCCCAGGCAGACAGACACTGGATCCCCTTAGAATGATACCAGAAGCTTAGCCAATTGTTGAAATCAGTCATTTTGTCCTTGTATTGCGGTAACATTCTGGGCGGTGGCAGGATGCTGCTCAGGGCTAAAGTCATACCTGCCTGGGCTACAAGATTGGAGAGCTCTTCCATGTCTCTTTTCATGTAGTCCAGGGAGGTATATCTCAGGTTGTTCACACCAACATGGACAATGACAGAGTCATATTTGTACTTGTAGAGTGACCTGAGTGTGTGGGTTATGTGGTGGATCCTGGCGCCTGACATGCAGCTGACAGTAACCTTCTTCTTGTTTAGCCTGGTGAGTGAGACATCAGTGTGCTTGACTATAAAGTCACCTATGACTAGTGTGTTGGGTACGTTGCTTTGCTTTATGGGCTGTGGTTTATTGGCACACTGAGTTTGTGGGCTATGTGTCATTTGGGGTGTGTTGGAGGAGATGGAGGTTGATTGCGTTTCTGCTTTGGAGGTTTCTGTTGCTTGAGCAGATTATTATTGAGAAGCCTCCACAAATGTTTTTGTGTTTTTATGCGTGAATTTTGCCGGTGTATGTTTAGTGAGACTATGTGATGTGTGGTGTGGTGCAAGTGTTTACCTTCTCCGCTTGACTTTCAAGTTCAGTCTTGGTTGGAGAGAGCTTTACCTCCAGTTTGGCTAGATAAGTGCATCTCTCACAGGTTGTGGTGTTGGGTGGTAGGAAGAGAATGTTTTCTGTGTACATGAGGCAATTGCTACATTGCCCCAAGATGCCCAGATTCATCAGACAGACAGGAGAGAACACTGGGAGCTGACCCTTGGACATGCCTGACTATAAAACTACTTTACTCTAGACAAGTGAGGAAAGTGAGTATAACAGCTGTTTTTCTCTAAGCAAGTGAGGAAAGTAAGTACAAAAACTGTTTTCATCTAGGAAAAGAGGAAGGTTGAGTGCTGTAGTAATTTGTAGCTTATAAAGTACTAACAACAAGTTCTGAACAAGTGCTGAGCACCAATAAGCAAATTCAAGTGCTAAAACTAAGAATCTGTACCTGGATCTTGTGGTAGACAGGCTACCTAGTGCTTACCACTCCCACTGAGAAGCTAGAATGCTTCCCTCAAACACAGAAAGGCTTGGGGGGCTCAGAAGCTTACAAACAGTCCTGGATACAGCAAATCTCTATCTGGACTAGACATGTTACAAGAAAGGTAGGAAAGAAGCACAAATGTGGGCTTTTAAAACCAGAAAGTTGAAAGAGATGGAAAAACTTCACAAACGGCCAATAAACTACAGTTTCTGGGCCAGAAATCACTCTTTTGGTAGATAGGCTACCTAGTGCTTACCACTCCTACTGATAAGCTAGAAGGCTTCCTCCAACACAGAAAGGCTTTGGGGGCTCAGAATTTTACAAACAGTCCTAGTTACACCAAATTTGTATCTGTACTAGACTAGTTACAGGAAAGGCAGGAAACAAGCTTAGAAATTTTTTATTTTTTATTTTTTGGAAAGTGGAAAGGGAGAATGGAGAAACAGAAGATAATTCAAAATTAAGGACCTAAGTGGCTTGCCCTTCACAAATGTTCTCTCTGTATAAGGTAGAATGAGCTAATGACACTAGATTATGAAATTAGATGTTATGTGTTTTAGATATTTCAAAGTAGGCCCATATATGGGTCCCCTTCAAAACATCTAAAACCCATAACATCTAATTTCATAACATTGAGACCAGAACATCTAAAACCCCTAACATTGAATTTCATAACATCTAACAGTATAAATCACATGAAAATAACATCCCCTCCACATATAATGACATATAGTGACACCAAACGACCAAAAACACTTTTTACTACGTTTCTGCAGGGGGGGCTTGAGACAGTGGGTTTAGGAAATTATTTTTTTCCCATTGTAGTGCGATCTTGGAGTTGGTATTTTTAATTTACGGGAGGAGAGGGGGGTGCAGGGGGGCTTGCCCCCCCTACAAAAACGTAGTAAAAAGTGTGTTTGGTAGTTTGGTGTCCATTATATGTGGAGGGGATGTTATTTTCTTGTGGTTTGTAGTGTTAGATGTTATGAAATTTGATGTTACGGGTGTTAAATGTTTCAAGGTAGGCCCATAAATATATATATATATATATATATATATATATATATATATATATGTATATATATATGTATATATATATATATATATATATATATATATATATATATATATATATATATATATATATATATATATATATATATATATATATATATATATATATATATATATATATATATATATATAAATATATATATATATATATATATATATATATATATGTATATATATATATATGTGTGTGTGTGTAAGTAATGTGTGTGTGTGTGTGTATATATATATATATATATATATATATATATATATATATAAATTATACACACCCACACATACTCACAGAAATTATCTTATCAATTTCAAAAATAACCAAAATCAGCAAATTGTAAAAAAAAAAATATATATATATTTTTTTTTATTTCCCAAACAATAATAAATGCCAGAAGTAAAAGTACACACTAAACTGTTTGGCAGTGCCTTAGTTATAATGTGTAGAACCCATAGTAAGGGCTAGAAATGGAAGCCAAGCTTGCCCATGAATCTCTAGTGACTGGTACAAACTTATGCAGTTGTTAGTGTGTAACTGCTTGACTTTTCTACATGAACTATAATGGTCTGTGCACTGACCGTTTCTTCTTTTCCCCCGTATGGGGTGCAACCTTGTGTTTAGTATATGGAGTGCAGGTGGGGGCTTACACCCCTGCGGAAATACTATTTTTGTTGTTTACTTTTGGATGCTGCTCATATTTTTCACTCGTTTGTGATCATAGTTGTATGAGGTGACCACAAGTGAGACAAAAGCTTGTCATGGAGCCAGTGCAGACACTTTTCACAGAAATTTAAGTCCAGAAGTTCTTTTAAGTTTAGGTACTCAGAAGCAGTGTTCTCCCTTCTTATGTGATTCTCTGCATTCCTCTTGTGAAGATGTCCAGGTGTTCTCACATACAGTCATCAGCATCTCATTGCTTCCTGCACAGC
>NW_025049359.1:0-13482 GCF_019279795.1 Protopterus annectens | reverse complement strand
ATTTTTTCCTTTTTTGCTCAAGCTGCTGCAGAGATTGACCTACTGCCAGCTGTGATATTGAGAAAAGATAAGTGTTTATTCTCATTTTGTCTGCATTTTGATTTAATATCTCTGTAATCTGTACAACTGTACTTATTCTTCTTCTTGTGTGTTATAGCTGTATATTCTCTTAGTGTTGACCTCAGTTGTAGTGAAATCCTTTGTCTGGAGGCCTTGTCTGTTTTCTTAGTGGCAGTAAGTTTTCAGAACTGGTTTCATCTGGCCAAAGTATTCCTGCATCTGTATTGTTTGGTTTCTGTCCTGTGTTTTAAATCAGATATACCTGTTGCTCAGGCTGCTGCAGAGATTGACCTACTGCCAGCTGTGATATTGAGAAAAGATAAGTGTTTATTCTCATTTTGTCTGCATTTTGATTTAATATCTCTGTAATCTGTACAACTGTACTTATTCTTCTTCTTGTGTGTTATAGCTGTATATTCTCTTAGTGTTGACCTCAGTTGTAGTGAAATCCTTTGTCTGGAGGCCTTGTCTGTTTTCTTAGTGGCAGTAAGTTTTCAGAACTGGTTTCATCTGGCCAAAGTATTCCTGCATCTGTATTGTTTGGTTTCTGTCCTGTGTTTTAAATCAGATATACCTGTTGCTCAGGCTGCTGCAGAGATTCTGACCTACTGCCAGCTGTGATATTTTGAAAAGATAAGTGTTTATTCTCATTTTTGTCTGCATTTTGATTTAATATCTCTGTAATCTGTACAACTGTACTTATTCTTCTTCTTGTGTGTTATAGCTGTATATTCTCTTAGTGTTGACCTCAGTTGTAGTGAAATCCTTTGTCTGGAGGCCTTGTCTGTTTTCTTAGTGGCAGTAAGTTTTCAGAACTGGTTTCATCTGGCCAAAGTATTCCTGCATCTGTATTGTTTGGTTTCTGTCCTGTGTTTTAAATCAGATATACCTGTTGCTCAGGCTGCTGCAGAGAGATTGACCTACTGCCAGCTGTGATATTGAGAAAAGATAAGTGTTTATTCTCATTTTTGTCTGCATTTTGATTTAATATCTCTGTAATCTGTACAACTGTACTTATTCTTCTTCTTGTGTGTTATAGCTGTATATTCTCTTAGTGTTGACCTCAGTTGTAGTGAAATCCTTTGTCTGGAGGCCTTGTCTGTTTTCTTAGTGGCAGTAAGTTTTCAGAACTGGTTTCATCTGGCCAAAGTATTCCTGCATCTGTATTGTTTGGTTTCTGTCCTGTGTTTTAAATCAGATATACCTGTTGCTCAGGCTGCTGCAGAGATTGACCTACTGCCAGCTGTGATATTGAGAAAAGATAAGTGTTTATTCTCATTTTTGTCTGCATTTTGATTTAATATCTCTGTAATCTGTACAACTGTACTTATTCTTCTTCTTGTGTGTTATAGCTGTATATTCTCTTAGTGTTGACCTCAGTTGTAGTGAAATCCTTTGTCTGGAGGCCTTGTCTGTTTTCTTAGTGGCAGTAAGTTTTCAGAACTGGTTTCATCTGGCCAAAGTATTCCTGCATCTGTATTGTTTGGTTTCTGTCCTGTGTTTTAAATCAGATATACCTGTTGCTCAGGCTGCTGCAGAGAGATTGACCTACTGCCAGCTGTGATATTGAGAAAAGATAAGTGTTTATTCTCATTTTTGTCTGCATTTTGATTTAATATCTCTGTAATCTGTACAACTGTACTTATTCTTCTTGTGTGTTATAGCTGTATATTCTCTTAGTGTTGACCTCAGTTGTAGTGAAATCCTTTGTCTGGAGGCCTTGTCTGTTTTCTTAGTGGCAGTAAGTTTTCAGAACTGGTTTCATCCGCCAAAGTATTCCTGCATCTGTATTGTTTGGTTTCTGTCCTGTGTTTTAAATCAGATATACCTGTTGCTCAGGCTGCTGCAGAGATTGACCTACTGCCAGCTGTGATATTGAGAAAAGATAAGTGTTTATTCTCATTTTTGTCTGCATTTTGATTTAATATCTCTGTAATCTGTACAACTGTACTTATTCTTCTTCTTGTGTGTTATAGCTGTATATTCTCTTAGTGTTGACCTCAGTTGTAGTGAAATCCTTTGTCTGGAGGCCTTGTCTGTTTTCTTAGTGGCAGTAAGTTTTCAGAACTGGTTTCATCTGGCCAAAGTATTCCTGCATCTGTATTGTTTGGTTTCTGTCCTGTGTTTTAAATCAGATATACCTGTTGCTCAGGCTGCTGCAGAGAGATTGACCTACTGCCAGCTGTGATATTGAGAAAAGATAAGTGTTTATTCTCATTTTTTTCTGCATTTTGATTTAATATCTCTGTAATCTGTACAACTGTACTTATTCTTCTTCTTGTGTGTTATAGCTGTATATTCTCTTAGTGTTGACCTCAGTTGTAGTGAAATCCTTTGTCTGGAGGCCTTGTCTGTTTTCTTAGTGGCAGTAAGTTTTCAGAACTGGTTTCATCTGGCCAAAGTATTCCTGCATCTGTATTGTTTGGTTTCTGTCCTGTGTTTTAAATCAGATATACCTGTTGCTCAGGCTGCTGCAGAGAGATTGACCTACTGCCAGCTGTGATATTGAGAAAAGATAAGTGTTTATTCTCATTTTTGTCTGCATTTTGATTTAATATCTCTGTAATCTGTACAACTGTACTTATTCTTCTTCTTGTGTGTTATAGCTGTATATTCTCTTAGTGTTGACCTCAGTTGTAGTGAAATCCTTTGTCTGGAGGCCTTGTCTGTTTTCTTAGTGGCAGTAAGTTTTCAGAACTGGTTTCATCCAGCCAAAGTATTCCTGCATCTGTATTGTTTGGTTTCTGTCCTGTGTTTTAAATCAGATATACCTGTTGCTCAGGCTGCTGCAGAGAGATTGACCTACTGCCAGCTGTGATATTGAGAAAAGATAAGTGTTTATTCTCATTTTTGTCTGCATTTTGATTTAATATCTCTGTAATCTGTACAACTGTACTTATTCTTCTTCTTGTGTGTTATAGCTGTATATTCTCTTAGTGTTGACCTCAGTTGTAGTGAAATCCTTTGTCTGGAGGCCTTGTCTGTTTTCTTAGTGGCAGTAAGTTTTCAGAACTGGTTTCATCTGGCCAAAGTATTCCTGCATCTGTATTGTTTGGTTTCTGTCCTGTGTTTTAAATCAGATATACCTGTTGCTCAGGCTGCTGCAGAGAGATTGACCTACTGCCAGCTGTGATATTGAGAAAAGATAAGTGTTTATTCTCATTTTTGTCTGCATTTTGATTTAATATCTCTGTAATCTGTACAACTGTACTTATTCTTCTTCTTGTGTGTTATAGCTGTATATTCTCTTAGTGTTGACCTCAGTTGTAGTGAAATCCTTTGTCTGGAGGCCTTGTCTGTTTTCTTAGTGGCAGTAAGTTTTCAGAACTGGTTTCATCTGGCCAAAGTATTCCTGCATCTGTATTGTTTGGTTTCTGTCCTGTGTTTTAAATCAGATATACCTGTTGCTCAGGCTGCTGCAGAGAGATTGACCTACTGCCAGCTGTGATATTGAGAAAAGATAAGTGTTTATTCTCATTTTTGTCTGCATTTTGATTTAATATCTCTGTAATCTGTACAACTGTACTTATTCTTCTTCTTGTGTGTTATAGCTGTATATTCTCTTAGTGTTGACCTCAGTTGTAGTGAAATCCTTTGTCTGGAGGCCTTGTCTGTTTTCTTAGTGGCAGTAAGTTTTCAGAACTGGTTTCATCCAGCCAAAGTATTCCTGCATCTGTATTGTTTGGTTTCTGTCCTGTGTTTTAAATCAGATATACCTGTTGCTCAGGCTGCTGCAGAGTGATTGACCTACTGCCAGCTGTGATATTGAGAAAAGATAAGTGTTTATTCTCATTTTTGTCTGCATTTTGATTTAATATCTCTGTAATCTGTACAACTGTACTTATTCTTATTCTTGTGTGTTATAGCTGTATATTCTCTTAGTGTTGAGCTCAGTTGTAGTGAAATCCTTTGTCTGGAGGCCTTGTCTGTTTTCTTAGTGGCAGTAAGTTTTCAGAACTGGTTTCATCTAGCCAAAGTATTCCTGCATCTGTATTGTTTGGTTTCTGTCCTGTGTTTTAAATCAGATATACCTGTTGCTCAGGCTGCTGCAGAGAGATTGACTTACTGCCAGCTGTGATATTGAGAAAAGATAAGTGTTTATTCCCATTTTTTCTGCATTTTGATTTAATATCTCTGTAATCGGTACAACTCTACTTATTTTTCTTCTTGTGTATTATAGCTGTATATTCTCTTAGTGTTGACCTCAGTTGTAGTGAAATCCTTTGTCTAGAGACCTTGTCTGTTTTCTTTGTGGCAGTCAGTTTTCAGACCTGGATTCATCCGGCCAAAATATTCCTGTATCTGTATTGTTTGGATTCTGTCCTGTGTTTTAAGTCAGATATACCTGTTGCTCAGGCTGCTGCAGAGAGATTGTTGACCTACTGCCAGTTGTGATATTGAGAAAAGATAAGTGTTTATTCTCATTTTTTGTCTGCAAATCTTGAATTAATATCTCTAATCTGTGCAACTGTACTTATTCCTCTTCTTGTGTGTTATCCCTGTATATTCTCTTAGTGTTGACCTCAGTTGTAGTTAAATCCTTTGTTTAGAGGCCTTGTCTCTTTTCTTAGTTGCAGTAAGTTTTCAGAACGGGTTTCATCCTTCCAAAGTATTCCTGCATCGGTATTGTTTGGTTTCTGTCCTGTGTTTTAAATCAGATATACCTGTTGCTCAGGCTGCTGCAGAAAGATTGAACTACTGTCAGCTGTGATATTGAGAAAAGATAAGTGTTTATTCTCATTTTATGCCTGCATTTTGGTTTAATATTTCTGTCATCTGTACAGGTGTACTTATTCTTCTTCTTGTTTGTTATAGCTGTATATTCTCTTAGTGTAGACCACAGTTGTAGTGAAATCCTTTTCTGGAGGCTTCGTCTTTTTTCTTACTGGCAGTAAGGTTTCAGTACTGGTTTCATCCGGCCAAAGTATTACTGCATCTGTATTGTTTGGTTTCTGTCCTGTGATTTAAATCAGATATACCTGTTGCTCAGGCTGCTGCAGAGAGCTTGACCTACTGCCAGCTGTGATATTGAGAAGAGATAAGTGTTTATTCTCATTTTTTGTTTGCATTTTGATTTAATATCCCTGTAATCTGTACAACTGTACTTATTCTTCTTCATGTGTCTTATTGCTGTATATTCTCTTAGTGCTCACCTCAATTGTAGTGAAACCTTTTATCTGCATGCCTTGTCTGTTTTCTTAGTGGCAGTAAGGTTTCAGAACTGGTTTCATCCGGCCAAAGTATTCCTGCATCTGTATTGTTTGGTTGCTCTCCTGTGTTTTAAATCAGTTATACCTGTTGCTCAGGATGCTGCAGAGAGATTGACCATTTTTTGTCTGTATTTTCATTTAATATCTCTGTAATCTCTACAACTGTACTTATTCTTATTCTTGTGTGTTATAGTGGTATATTCTCTTAATGTTGAGCTCAGTTGTCCTGAAATCTTTTGTCTGGAGGCCTTGTCTGTCTTCTTAGTGGCAGTAAGTTTTCAGAACTGGTTTCATCTGTCCAAAGTATTCCTGCATCTGTATTGCTTGGTTTCGGTCCTGTGTTTTAAATCAGATATACCTGTTGCTCATGCTGCTGCAGAGAGATTGTCTTACTGCCAGCTGTGATATGGAGAAAAGATAAGTGTTTATTTTCATTTCTGCCTGCGTCTTGATTTAATATCTCTGGAATCGGTTACAACTGTACTTATTTTTCTTCTTGTGTGTTATAGCTGTATATTCTCTTAGTGTTGACCTCAGTTATACTGAAATCCTTCATTTAGAGACCTTGTCTGTTTTCTTAGTGGCAGTAAGTTTTCAGACCTGGATGCATCTGGCCAAAGTATTCCTGCATCTGTATTGTTTGGATTCTGTCCTGTGTTTTAAATCAGATATACCTGTTGCTCAGGCTGCTGCAGAGAGATTGTTGACCTACTGCCAGTTGTGATATTGACAAAAGATAAGTGTTTATTCTCATTTTTTGTCTGCATCTTGAATTAATATCTCTAATCTGTGCAACTGTACTTATTCCTCTTCTTGTGTGTTATACCTGTATATTCTCTTAGTGTTGACATCAGTTGTATTTAAATCCTTTGTTTAGAGGCCTTGTCTGTTTTCTTAGTTGCAGTAAGTTTCCAGAACGGGTTTCATCCTTCCAAAGTATTCTTGCAGCGGAATTGTTTGGTTTCTGTCCTGTGTTTTAAATCAGATATACCTGTTGCTCAGGCTGCTGCAGAAAGATTGACCTACTGCCAGCTGTGATATTGAGAAAAGAACCGTGTTTATTCTCATTTTTTGCCTGCATTTTGGTTTAATATTTCTGTCATCTGTACAGGTGTACTTATTCTACTTCTTGTTTGTTATGGCTGTATATTCTCTTAGTGTTGACCACAGTTGTAGTGAAATCCTTTTCTGGAGGCCTTGTCTTTTTTCTTAGTGGTAGTAAGTTTTCAGAACTGGTTTCATCCGGCCAAAGTATTACTGCATCTGTATTGTTTGTTTTCTGTCCTGTGTTTTAAATCAGATATACCTGTTGCTCAGGCAGCTACAGAGAGCTTCACCTACTGCCAGCTGCGATATTGAGAAAAGATAAGTGTTTATTCTCATTTTTTGTTTGCATTTTGATTTAATATCCCTGTAATCTGTACAACTGTACTTATTCTTCTTCATGTGTCTTATTGCTGTATATTCTCTTAGTGCTCACCTCAGTTGTAGTGAAACCTTTTATCTGCATGCCTTGTCTGTTTTCTTAGTGGCAGTAAGGTTTCAGAACTGGTTTCATCCGGCCAAAGTATTCCTGCATCTGTATTGTTTGGTTGCTCTCCTGGGTTTTAAATCAGTTATACCTGTTGCTCAGCATGCTGCAGAGAGATTGACCTACTGCCAGCTGTAATATTCAGAAAAGATAAGTGTTTATTCCCATATTTTTCTGCATTTTGATTTAATATCTCTGCAATCTGTACAACTGCACTTATTCTTCTTCTTGTGTGTTATAGCAGTATATTCTCTCAGTGTTGCCCTCAGTTGTAGTGAAATCCTTTGTCTAGAGGCCTTGTCTGTTTTCTTAGTGGCAGTAAGTTTTCAGAAATGGTTTCATCCTGCCAAAGTATTCCTGCATCTGTATTGTTTGTATTCTGTCTTGTGTTTTAAATCAGATGTACCTGTTTCTCAGGCTGCGGCAGAGAGACTGTTGACCTTCTGCCAGCTATAATATTAAGAAATGATAAATGTTTATTCAAATTTTTTGTCTGCATTTTGATTTAATATCTCTGTAATCTGTACAACTGTACTTATTCTTCTTCTTGTGTATTATAGCTGTATATTCCCTTAGTGTTGACGTCATTTGTAGTGAAATCCTTTGTCTGGAGGCCTTTTCTGTTTTCTTAGTGGCAGTAAATTTTCAGAACTGGTTTCATCCGGCGAAAGTATTCCTGCATCTGTATTGCATGGATTCTGTCTTGTGTTTTAAATCAGATATACCTGTTGCTCAGGCTGCTGCAGAGAGATTAACCTACTGCCAGCTGTGATATTGAGAAAAGAAAGTGTTTATTCTCATTTTTTTGTCTGCATTTTGATTTAATATCTCTATAATCTGTACGACTGTACTTATTCTTCTTCTTGTGTGTTATAGCTGTATATTCTCTTTGTGTTGACCTCAGTTGTAGTGAAATCCTTTGTCTGGAGGCCTGTCTGTTCTCTTAGTGTCAGTAAATTTTCAGAACTGGTTTCATCTGGCCAAAGTATTTCTGCATCTGTATTTGGTTTCTGTCCTGTGTTTTAAATCAGATATACCTGTTGCTGAGGCTGCTGCAGAGAGATTGACCTATTGCCAGGTGTGATATTGAGAAAAGATTAGTGTTTATTCTCATTTTTGTCTGTGTCTTGATTTAATATCTCTGTAATCAGTACAACTGTACTTATTTTTCTTCTTGTCTGTTATAGCTGTATATTCTCTTAGTGTTGACCTCAGTTGTAGTGAAATCCTTCGTCTAGAGACCTTGTCTATTTTCTTAGTAGCAGTAAGTTTTCAGACCTTGATTCATCCGGCCAAAGTATTCCTGCATCTTTATTGTTTGGTTTCTGTCCTGTGTTTTAAATCAGATATACCTGTTGCTCAGGCTGCTGCAGAGAGCTTGACCTACTGCCAGCTGTAATATTGAGAAAAGATAAGTGTTCATTCTAATTTTTTGTCTGCATTTTGATTTAATATCTCTGTAATCTGTACAACTGTACTTATCCTTCTTCATGTGTCTTATAGCTGTATATTCTCTTAGTGCTGACCTCAGTTGTAGTGAAATCCTTTATCTGCATGCCTTGTCTGTTTTCTTAGTGGCAGTAAGGTTTCAGAACTGTTTTCATCTGGCCAATGTATTCCAGCATCTGTATTGTTTGGTTTCTGTCCTGTGTTTTAAATCAGTTATACCTGTTGCTCAGGATGCTGCAGAGAGTTTGACCTACTGCCAGCTGTGATATTCAGAAAAGATAAGTGTTTATTCCCATTTTTTTCTGCATTTTGATTTAATATCTCTGCAATCTGTACAACTGTACTTATTCTTCTTCTTGTGTGTTATAGCTGTATATTCTCTCAGTGTTGACCTCAGTTGTAGTGAAATCATTTGTCGAGAGGCCTTGTCTGTTTTGTTAGTGGCAGTAAGTTTTCAGAACTAGTTTCATCTGGCCTAAGTATTTCTGCATTGTTTGGTTTACGTCCTGTGTTTTAAATCAGATATACCTGTTGCTCAGGCTGCTGCAGAGAGACTGACCTACTGCCAGCAGTGATATTGAGAAAAGATAAGTGTTTATTCTCATTTTTGTCTGTATTTTCATTTAATATCTCTGTAATCTGTACAACTGTACTTATTCTTATTCTTGTGTGTTATAGCGGTATATTCTCTTAGTCTTGAGCTCAGTTGTCATGAAATCTTTTGTCTGGAGGCCTTGTCTGTCTTCTTAGTGCCAGTAAGTTTTCAGAACTGGTTTCATCTGGCCAAAGTATTCCTGCATCTGTATTGCTTGGTTTCTGTCCTGTGTTTTAAATCAGATATACCTGTTGCTTGGGCTGCTGCAGAGAGATTGTTTTACTGCCAGCTGTGATATTGAGAAAAGATAAGTGTTTATTTTCATTTTTGCCTGCGTCTTGATTTAATATCTCTGGAATCGGTTACAACTGTACTTATTTTTCTTCTTGTGTGTTATAGCTGTATATTCTCTTAGTGTTGACCTCAGTTATAGTGAAATCCTTCGTCTAGAGACCGTGTCTGTTTTCTTAGTGGCAGTAAGTTTTCAGACCTGGATGCATCTGGCCAAAGTATTCCTGCATCTGTTTTGTTTGGATTCTGTCCTGTGTTTTAAATCACATATACCTGTTGCTCAGGCTGCTGCAGACAGATTGTTTACCTGCTGCCAGTTGTGATATTGAGAAAAGATAAGTGTTTATACTCATTTTTTGTCTGCATCTTGAATTAATATCTCTAATCTGTGCAACTGTACTTATTCCTCTTCTTGTGTGTTATATCTGTATATTCTCTTAGTGCTGACCTCAGTTGTAGTTAAATCCTTTGTTTAGAGGCCTTGTCTGTTTTCTTAGTTGCAGTAAGTTTTCAGAACTGGTTTCATCCTTCCAAAGTATTCCTGCATCTGTATTGTTTGGTTTCTGTCCTGTGTTTTAAATCAGATATACCTGTTGCTCAGGCTGCTGCAGAGAGATTGACCTACTGCCAGCTGTGATATTGAGAAAAATAAGTGTTTATTCCCATTTTTTCTGCATTTTGATTTAATATCTCTGCAATCTGTACAACTGTACTTATTCTTCTTCTTGTGTGTTATAGCAGTATATTCTCTTAGTGTTGACCTCAGTTGTAGTGAAATCCTTTTTTTAGAGGCCTTGTCTGTTTTCTTAGTGGCAGTAAGTTTTCAGAAATAGTTTCATCCTGCCAAAGTGTTCCTGCCTCTGTATTGTTTGGTTTCCTGTCCTGTGTTTTAAATCAGATATACCTGTTGCTCAGGCTGCTGCAGAGAGATTGACCTACTGTCAGCTTTTATATTGAGAAAAGATAAGTGTTTATTCCCATTTCTTTCTGCATTTTGATTTAATATCTCTGTAATCTGTATAACTGTACTTATTCTTCTTCTTGTGTGTTATAGCTGTATATTCTCTTAGTGTTGACCTCAGTTGTAGTGAAATCATTTGTCGAGAGGCCTTTTCTGTTTTCTTCATGCCAGTAAGTTTTCAGAACTGGTTTCATATGGCCAAAACATTCCTGCATCTGTATTGCTTGGTTTCTGTCCTGTGTTTTAAATCAGATATACCTGTTGCTCAGGCTGCTGAAGAGAGATTGACCTACTGCCAGCTGTGATATTGAGAAAAGATATTTGTTTATTCTCATTTTTTGTCTGCATTTTGATTTAATATCTGCATAATCTGTACAACAGTACTTATTCTTATTCTTGTGTCTTATAGCTGTACATTCTCTTAGTGTTGACCTCAGCTGTAGTGAAATCTTTTGTCTGGAGGCGTTGTCTGTTTTCTTAGTGGCAATAAGTTTTCAGAACTGGTTCCATCCAGCCAAAGTATTCCTGCATCTGTATTGTTTGGTTTCTGTCCTGTGTTTTAAATCAGATATACCTGTTGCTCAGGCTGCTGCAGAGAGATTAACCTACTGTCAGCTGTGATATTGAGAAAAGAAAGTGTTTATTCTAACTTTTTTCTCTGCATTTTGATTTAATATCTCTATAATATGTAAAACTGTACTTCTTCTTCTTCTTGTGTGTTATAGCTGTATATTCTCTTAGTGTTGACCTCAGTTGTAGTGAAATCCTTTGTCTGGAGGCCTTGTTTGCTTTCTTAGTGGCAGTAAATTTTTAGAACTGGTTTCATCCAGACAAAGTTTTCCTGCATCTGTATTTTTGGTTTCTGTCTTGTGTTTTAGATCAGATATACCTGTTGCTCAGGCTGCTGCAGATATTCTGAGCTACTGTCAGCTGTTGTAAATGCTTCCATATATCCTCACTGTCTGTATTTATATAGCCTGTAGGTTTTTCAGGTTTGTCAGGTAGAAAGATTGCATAGCAACCTGTATTTTGCTCTTCCTCTCTTTGTTGTTTGTCTCCCATCCACAGAATTTCATTAGGTAAATCAATTACTATGCCTAAAGGTCCTAGAATGTCCATACCAATAATGGTATTTGTGCAAGATGGATGCATTAAAAATGCACCCTTCCATATTTGTCCCTCTTGACTAAACTTTATGTCCACATTTTGGCTACTCACTGCATAGCATCCTGTGCCATTAAATGCTGAAATGCAAACCTTTTTATAGGATTTACTGGTAACTGTCTGTTTGTGACAGATACTGCTGCTCCTGTGTCTATTAAGACATTTTTCCACAGTGACCCTCTTACCCAAATATCAATCAGTGGTCGTCCATCTCGACCTTTTTAAAGGTAGTCAGGAAAGATACCAGAGTAGGGGCATATCCCTATTGTAAGGAAATCCACTCATCCTCTCCTTTATTATCAAATGCAATATGACACCTCATGTTTTGTTTGTCATCTTCTTCTGTGTCTGAATGATCTACATATTTAGGTTTTTCAATCTCTTTTTTAACTGTTGCCTAGCTATTCCTTCTGCCTGTTCTATCAAATGTTTCGGATTTACAGGTGAAACTGTTTGAAAATCTACCGCATACTTTCCCTTTTCCTGTATATTGATGGCTTTTATAACTGTTTTTACTAATATTGTAAGGTTTTTGTACATGATCCTGCTTTTCTGGCTTTTCTTGTAAATTTGTTTGCTCTCTTTTGGAAACACTCCTGTTCTTCCTTCTTTTTGCTAGGCTTTGTAATGATCACAATTTTGCTTAACGTGTCCTATTTTTTTACAAAAGAAGCATGTTGGTGCCTTTTACTCATTACCTGTGCTTGATCCTGGTACTACAAGTATAGAGGCAGGAGCTGGTGGTGCTGACACAGCTCTTTCAGCTGGTGGTTGGTCACACTATCTTTGCCTTCCCCTGTTTTTGACTTCACCAATTACTTCAAATGGCTCACTATTATCTTCACATGCAAAGATATGGTGTGAGTATAAAGTCCCATCATCGGCCATAGTCCGTCCCTCATTAGTTTTTGTACCAAATTAGTGAGGGTATCAGAATTTTCTTCGTAGATACATTTAATATTCCCTGGAACCCCTTTGACTTGTTCTAAGAAGCAATGTATTAACTGTTTTTGTATGTCTCTTTTTCCCATGGCTCTGTCTGTTTTTTTATATATGATTTGAAATGCAAGTCTAAAATGATCACTTTGTTCCATTAATTTATCTGTGATAGTAATTTTAAAATTATCTAATAATTTGGCTGTGAGAGGCTGCCTTGTGTAAATGCCATTAAACGGCTGTCATACGTCCTACTTTAGTGTTTAACTGATAATCATCTTGCTTTAATTGTATGAAAGTTTTAAAACATTTGGGAATGAAAATCCAGAAACATCTAAGTAATGCATCTGTCCATATATCAGAGCCTGCTGTATATGCCACCCATTCTTCAAATGTAAGCATGTTATAAAATATGCCTTTTTTATCATTCCATTGTGGTAAACTCTGTAATAATCTAGACTGCGTATATAAATCTGTAGTGGTTCCCTGTCCCTGTTCTATAATTTGGACTGGTTTTGTGTTTTTTAACTCTTCTTTAAGCTGGGATATCAAAATAGTATTTTTGGAGGTTAGTCTCTGTTAATTCATCTAATTCTTCTTCCTTTTCCTTCAGATGCTGTTTAAGGTCTGTCATTTCTACCTGTAAGTGTTTAAGGGATATATACCTGTTATTGGATTCCTCTGTTGACTGCAGAGCTCCTATGCACTTTTGACAGAGATCTTGAATGTCAGTTTTGAACATTTTAAATTCATTTTGTTTCTCTTTTAAAAACTTATTAAAGTTTTCTGTCAATGTATCATAAACTTTGTTTCTGTCCTCATCTGTATGTGTAGCCGTGGCATCATTCCATGCTTGTACATAATTTTTAAAGGGAGTTACAAGATCTACAGGGGACTCTGTCAATAACAGATTTGATTGCTGTTGTAATTCAGAAATTAATGTACTAACAGGACATAACGGCTTTACATCTGGATATAATGAAAACTGTGTATTATTAATAATTTCTTTATCATGAACAGATCTGTCTGCACAGTCTAGTTTTTTAGCAATATCATGCAATACTTGTTTATGGCATATTACACAAAATGCAGTTTCCTTTGAATCACACAATAAACATTTACTATGATATACTTCATTTTTTTGTTGCAAATACCAATCAGATGTTACAATCTACTTACATAATGCTGGTATGTCAACTTGCCCTAACAAGGTTTTACACTTACTAATGTGTTGTGTATACCAACATTGCAATTTACTCCATATTTTAGGTTCGTAATGGAAAAG
>NW_025049358.1:0-17558 GCF_019279795.1 Protopterus annectens | reverse complement strand
ACTGTTGTAACAGGGTTTGTTGCACCACGTCTCTCTGTTGATCAGTGGCAGTGAAAAACATTGAGCAGCCTGCCTGCCCCTGTGGGAGTGGTTACTGACTTGAAACTGTAGTTTTATTGGCCATTTTGGGTCAATTCCAAAACTCCTTCATCTTCCTCTCTTAAAACCTGGTTGCCTCATGGTTTTGGCTTCTTTTCAGGCTTGTTGGCTGTTGGTGAAGCACCCACCAAGAGAAGAAAAAGCTGAGAGAAGAAAGGAGCCACTTTTGAGACTTTAAGTATTTTTCCTCTGTTTATTTGCTGTTTTTCTGCATAGCCGCCTATTTTGAGCATTTTCTGGCTTGTTAAATTTGATTTCTGCATTAGTAACTGTATTTAGAGCACAACCTAGAGCTGTTTACTGAATTTCCTGTTTGCACTTCTTTTTAAAATCGTTTTTTTCTCAAAACTTGCATTTTATCTGTCTTTGGCCTAGCACTCTTGTGTGGGGTCATTTACTGCACTGTTATAATTTGTTGATACTTGTTAACCTCTGCTATCTCTGAAAAAAATCAACTAATATAGTACGTAACTGTGCTATCTTCTCTGGCAACTATTGAGGAAACACAGTACGTTACGACCACAAAAACATTTATTAAATACAACAAGAAATAGTAGCGAAATACAAACTTAATACATGAGTTTAGCGCTTTCACCTATCCATAGTGAAGCTTCTTCAGAACTCATACAATTAAAATAAGCGCATTTTAAATAAACTTTTAGTGTGACTGGGCCAACTTAACAACTGATATTTAAAGTGCTACTGTGCTATTTAGTAAATAAGACAACATTGAAATATCCAAAGCAAATATGTTATTAACTACATGTTAAACAAAATGCATTAACCATACATTTCCCTACAAATTAATGTATGGTTAATGCATTTTGTTTAACATGTAGTTAACTCTTTATATTTGCCGGATATTCAATGTTGTCTTATTTACTAAATAGCACAGTAGCACTAATATCAGTTGTTACCAACTTCGCTTCGCTAAAAGTTTATTTAAAATAGCTATTTAATTGTATGAGTTCTGACTATGGATAGGTGGCTAAGCTCATGTATTAAGTTGTATTTCACTACTATTTCTTGTTGTATTTAATAAATGTTTTTGTAAGCCAACATACTGTGTTTCCTCAATAGTTGCCAGAGAAGATAGCACAGTTACGTACTATATTAGTTGATTTTCCTCGCAACATCTCTGAAAAAAACAAAAAAACAAAACAAATCTTGCTTTTTTCCCACTTTTCTGAGATTTAAAAAAGTTCAGTTACAGGCTTGCTGTTCTTGAACTGTTTGTAAGTTTCTGTGAGGCCATTTTTTGCTTGGGCTAAAGGAAAGTCTCTCTGTTGATCAGTGGCAGTGAAAAACATTGAGCAGCCTGCCTGCCCCTGTGGGATTGGTTACTGACTTGAAACTGTAGTTTTATTGGCCATTTTGGGTCAATTCCAAAACTCCTTCATCTTCCTCTCTTAAAACCCTCTTTTGCGCGGTTTTGCACGCTTTTGTGCATAGCGCAACAGCGGGCAGCGCTGCCTAATTGGGTTTAAACTTATTCCTGGCTCCACAAAGTCTGCTCTTCACTTTTCCCATAGAACTGCTCTATCTCTCAATTTAAACACCATATTCTCATTCTAAGGCCCTTCACTGGTCCAATTAATTAATCCTACAAGTTAGCACTATTAAACCATAAGCACTACTTACTCTTATACTCTCTACGATTACCCTGTCCTCTATTGGTCTGTCTTAAATTCAGTTTCCCTGTTACTCTAGCATGTCCAAAGGTCAGTCAATGGTTTCCTCTCCAGTCCAGCTGGTGAATCTGGGAATTTTGAGGCAATGTTACAACTGTCTCATGTACACGGACAACCCTCTCCTCCTCCAAACAGGTTCAAATATATGTGAGAGATGCAACTATTTAGCCAAACTGGAGGCTGAGCTCTCTCATCTCAAAACTGGTGTAACCAGTCAGGAGGAGAAGGTAACCTCACACAACACAATTCCAGTATCACATAGTCCCACCACATCAGCGAACCAAACACATAAATACATAAAAACATACTCGGAGGCTCTAAATAAAAATCTACCTAAGCAACAGAAACCTCCAAAGCAGACATCCAAGCAAACGCTTCCTCAAAACAAAACACACACAACACATAACCCACAAAGTCAGTGTGCCAAGCAGCCACAGCCCTTAAGGCTGAATAACACACCTGATACTCTTGTTATAGGTGACTCTATTGTCAGACACACTGACGTCCCGCTCACCAGGCTGAATAAAGAGAAGGTCATGGTGAGCTGCCTGTCGGGTGCTAGGATCCAACACATAACGCAAGCACTCAGGTCACTCCAAAGCAAATACAAATATGACTCAGTCGTTGTACATGCTGGTGTGAATGACCTGAGATGTACCTCCCTGGACTACATGAAAAGAGACATAGAGGAGCTCTCTGATCATGTAGCCCAGGCTGGTATGACCCTGACCTTGAGCAGCATCTTACCCTCGCCTAGAATGATGCCACAGTACAAAGACAAATGATCGATTTTAACAATTGGCTAAAATTTTGGTGTCATTCAAAGGGGATCCAGTGTCTGTCAGCCTGGGATGACATGCTCGACAAGCCACGTTGCTTCGCTAGGGACGGCTTGCACCTGTCACCACTGGGCTTTCGGATATTGGCAAAGGCTCTTGCCACCCCCATAGTGCCTTTTTTAGGCAAGGCTCAAAAGTCAAACCCACCCCCATAGACAGCACAAGGAACAAGAAACTAAGGGCAATGCTGCTAAACGCCAGAAGTCTTAACCTCAAGATGCACACACTCGAAGCTCTCCTCAGTATGGAGAACATCGATATCTGTGCAGTGACAGAAACCTGGTTCAAGGCTCCAGAGAGCACACCAGCATTACCAGGCTATACCTCGTATCATGCTTTTCGGCCCCAAAACCCGGACCGAACCACAAAAGGAGGGGGAGTTTCCAGATTTATCAAGGATATCCACACCTCCAGGTTAGTGACATTGCACGAAGTATCGGAGACCATCCATGTGGGCAAGACTGCTTTTCAGTTTATAGCATCCTACAGACCACCCTCTCAAAGTCAGGAATCCCATTCGGCTTTCCTGAAAACATTGGAGAACATGAAGATCTCTCCGAACACCATTATATTGGGCGACTTCAACTACCCAAACATTAATTGGGAGCACTACTCAAGCCCCAGCACCTTAGCCCAAAGATTCCTGGAAATTATAAACTCAAATGCTATGGAACAACTAGTCACCACTCCCACAAGAGGGGACAACATACTAGACCTGATCATTACCAACATGGGGACTCTATGCTCCACACCTGAAGTATATCCCTCATTGGTAAGATCAGACCATAAATTAATTTCACTGGATGTCCACATCCCAACCCCACCCCCAGCCCAGAAAACCACAGTGAAAAACTTCTCAAAAGCGAACTTCTCACTTCTCAAAACCGAAGTGGAATCCTTCAAGGGCCCAGGGCCAGTGGAAACTACAGCCAAAACTGCAGAATCCTATATAAATGCATTCTACGGACATCTCCAGGAATGCATGGATCATGCTATCCCAAACAAAACCAAGACCCAATCATCCAAAGGCAGACGTCCAGTCTGGTGGACCCCTACCATAAATAAACTGTACAACAGAAGGAGGAAGCTACTACATGATAGAGCAAAATGCCTAATAGGGAAGGCATTTCTGATCAGTACTAGCAAAAAATTACGATCCCTCATAAAATCCTCCAAGGCCAGCTTCGAGAGAAAAATTGCACATGACACCAAAGACAATCATAAGGCTTTTTTCAGTTATGTTAGAAATCTGGGATGCAACTCCCAGACTTGTTCTGAGTTGATTCTAAATGACAAAAAATACACTGAACCCACAGACCGCCAATATCCTGGCAGACAGGTTCAGTGCAAACTTCTCCACCCCCTCCCCCCCAAAAGAGCAAGTTTCTATCCCGGCAGAGGGCTGCCTCCCAAACATCTCAGATGCTCAGGTGAAGGCTACCCTCTCCAAAGCAAAAAACACTGCTTCCATGGGACCAGATGGCGTCCCAGGTTGCGTCCTTCATGAACTACAAGAGGAACTAATCCCGCAAATAAAACAGCTATACAATCTCAGCCTCACTACAGGATATGTGCCCACAGAATGGCATACAGCAACAGTGGTCCCACTCCACAAAGGTGGAGCCTCTACGGACCCTGGAAACTATCGCCCCATAAGCCTGACTAGCTTAGTCTGCAAAGCTATGGAGAGGATCATCATGGAGCTCATAAACAAAGACATTGGGGACCTACAGACACTAGATCCTACCCAGTTCGGCTTTGTCAAGGGCAGATCCTGCCTTTTGAACCTGGTTGACTTCTTTGAAACAGTCACCAAAGCCATAGATGAAGGGAAGGTAGTCCACACAGCCTATCTGGACCTTGCAAAGGCATTTGACACAATACCCCACTCGGGCATCATAGATAAGCTATCCAGCTTAAATATAAACCCTTATGTCACAAGATGAGTTGCAAACTGGCTCAAAGACAGAACCCACAGAGTGAGAGTTGCTGGAGCCATGTCAGACTCGAAACCGGTCACAAGTGGCATCCCACAGGGTTCTGTCCTGGGACCACTCTTGTTCGGTATATACTTTTCCGAGGTACAGGCAAACGTGGGAGGACTATGGCTCACCAAGTTCGCAGACGACTGCAAACTGGGTGCCATAATCAACACTCCAGCTGACACAAACATCCTTCAAAAAGGTCTCACAGAGACAGATAACTGGTGCCAGTGCCATGGTTTAAAGCTAAATGCCAAAAATGTATAGTCATACCCTTTGGCAAAAACAATGTGCCCACAAATTACCACATAGGCGAAACCCATTAAGTACAGAGAAAGTTATTAGGGACCTGGGGACCCAAGTTGATAGCAATCTCTCCTTTGAAAACCACATTGCCAAAGTGGTTAGAAAAACCTTCTACATAGCCCACCTCATCACGAAGGGTTTCACATCTAGATCAAGAGAGGTAATCATGCCCCTTTATTCATCCCTCATCAGGCCCATCATAGAATACAATGCCACTTTTGGGATGTACCTTACACGACACCTGCAGCAATTAGAAAGACCCCAAACATATCTCACCAAGAGGATCAAGGGTCTCAAACAGATGCCATATGCTGCTCGGTTAAAAAAAACTCCAGCTCTACTCAGTTGCATACCGCCTCCTTTGAGGCGATCTATGCCTGACATACAAAGCTATGTCAAATCCAGAATTAATGGACATGCTCCACCTCAGTAAATCTAAATCCCTTAGAGCCACACGCTCGAGGGACTTGAACCTCAGCACAGAAATAAATAGAACTTGCTGGAGGGACAGGTTCATAACTCAGAGGCTCCCTTCACTCTGGAATAGAATTCCAGTTCATGTGAGGCATAGCACCTCACTGAATCTCTTCAAGAAGAATCTCGATAAGTGGATGGGGGATCGTAGGTTTGTCACAGGGATTACTCCCGTGTCACTATTAGACAGAGGCACAGTAAACTAAACCTTAAAAAGGGCACAGTATACTCAAATCAAAGGGTGGCGTAAGCCATACAGAATTGGGCTAGGCTTATAATTGCCCCAGGGCAGATTGCCTAGTATGAACCTATGAACCTATGAACCTATATGTCCTGAGGGGATGTGATGTCAGTTACTTTCCCGACTGTCACCATCTACTTCCTGCTATCCTCACACTACCTTCTGCATTCCACAGATAGGTGCACCGTAGCTGACACATGAAACCAAAGGCACAACACTGCCCAGTCTGTGAATGACCCTGCGGATGGAGACCCCTCATATACACGGGACTGACATGGCAGGTATTGTGACAATTATGACAAATATATCCAGACAAACACCATTAAACCAACAGTACTCCACATGCAGTATAGCAGAACGTACAGTTTGTAGTCAGGTCAGGCACATCCCCCTCCTGTTTGTTGCCCTCTTTCCACAGTGTATGTTGTTAGAGGTAAATCCCCAACCCATCTGAGATACTGTTTGTCAAACAACAGATCGAGTTCCTGCACACAGTGACTGTAAAGGGCCAACACCACCATGTTCTTCCTAGGTATTGGAGTGTGTTTCCATGCAATTGGCTATGTGCTTGTTACCACAGCTGTTCCACATGCAATCAGCTAGGGGAGGGCTGCAATTCATGCAGAGGCCATCAGCTGATCACGAGCATCACTTACAATACACATGCTGCTGTCTAAGTATAGCATGTGTGGGTCTCCAAATCCACTGGAGAGAGAGTGGGGGAGGCAGACAGAGGCAAATACATGTCAGGGAGGGGTGTTGGAGTAAAACAGAAGTATGTTTGTGTCACACACCTACCAGCACAGGGTATCAAACCCCCAACAAATATGTAGTGCTATCATTTTTCAATGCAGTTATTGGTTGTGCCACGTGGTGTACCTGCTGTGGATGTGGGGCACTCAGAGCATATTTGTGATGATGAGTGACATCTGCAACAAGGATACGGTAGATGTATGGTAGGTGACATACACATGCCTGTCTGCATGAACAGCTGCCAGCATCAACATAGGCATACTCACACAGGAACAAACCCATATTGACACGCTTGGAAGGGCCAGGAGTGCAACTCATCACTAATGTGATTGCCACAACACATCGATGTGCAGGTATCACATGCACCACATGGGTCATATGGTGGTCGTATGGGTATAGAGTATGATGAGGTGTCAGACATCAAACTGCATGCTTCAGTATGCTCTGGGGGGTTGTAGTGAGTGTGGATGTGGTCAGATGCACCATACAATACACACACGGACACACAGGGTGCCAGTCCTGACATGCATGGGTGTGACCTGGTCAACTGCTGTACAAGGGTAGGGGATGGGTATACCTTGGCACCAGGCCACATGACGATGGTCTGCATTGTGCTTCAGGCCTGCGGTTTCTGCATCTGCCCACACAGTTGGGTATTGTATCCCCCATCCAGTCACCTGCATGACTATTGTGAGTGGCCAATGCTGTGCATCACTTGCCATGTATATGTTCCTTACTCCATGACATGGATGGTGTCTGAGATGTGCACACCTCCCACATGGATGTACAGTGACATGTGGAACTGTACCTTGGGTTTCTGGCCCATGTTGTGAACACAGATTATCATTATGGGTAGCATGTTTACCCTGCACCTACATTGATAGCATGCTAACAGCATTCCCTGATGTCAGTGTCATCTGTCCAGACAGAGCATGTTATCAGGCATGGTATGTCTGTTGGGAGTTGCAGGTGAAGATACCACGGGTGCTGCAGGTGTCCATTTGGGTACATGGTGGAGGTGCACTGTCTGCATGTGCATTCATATTGGACAGATGGCCAGGGTGACATGCCCTCTGTAGCCCACTGCTACCACTGCAGAGTTACTATCTATGGTCAATATGCAGTATAATACCCACATATTGGCTGTTGCCTAGACATGTGTGTGTACTCTGGGTAATAGTGATGTTGCTAACTGTGATTGGCTGGCATTGATGTCACATGTCTGGGTATGGCTTTGCACACCTGCCTCTCAGCTAATTTACATCTGGTATCCCTGTATGGTTGACATGGTGATATATAGTAGGGCCACCATAAAATAACTGAGCAAACCCCCCTCCACATTGGCCACACACTCACAGCCACCTCTACACAGGATAGGTGTTACACACATGCAAGCACACTCACACACACACACACACACACACACACACACACACACACACACACACACACACACACACACACACACACACCTGTGATGTCTGGGAGCAAAAGCCCTACCTAACTAGTTTATCACACTACACAGTTATAATACGCACCACGGACATTACTGGTGTACCTTTTCCCCAAAGGTGTATTTCACAATGTATGACATCAGCAGGGTTACCAAAGTAGGGCATTTCGACTGCACAGTGAGTGACTAGCCTAAAATGCATTGTTCTCTACACAGACAGTGAGACACACACAAAACATCCACAACTGACATGTGTGGGTATTGAACCCCTGACCGAGGTCTATAGCACACTACAGCATGGGTCTGTTATAGAACACACCACAGGGATTATAGAAGAACTGCTTCCCCACAGTTGTATTTCACAATGGATGACATCAGCAGGAGTGCCACAGTACGGCATCTGAAATATACTAACTCATTCCCCTCCATCCCATTAGCCCTTCTAGCTTGTTCCACCTTCTTGTGAAGCATCTGCTTTATATCTGTTTGAGTTTAGTGCGATATTTGTATATAAGATTTAGGTATATGAGTTTAGAACAGTATCCATTTCAGCTTAGTACTATCTGTATATACATCCTACCTTTATTCCTAGCTAGATATTAGTATATCTGTTCATTACTATGTTTCATATTGTATGTATATCTAATGTTTGCTGCAGTATGTATTATTTGCTATTGTATGTGTATTCAGTTGTTCTTTGTGTACTCTGCTGCTCATTTATTGTTCTGTGAATCTTTTCTCCCCGGGTCTCTGCTGAAAAAGGACCTGTGTCCAGTTGGAATTTCCCAGTAAACAAATGTAAATAAATAAATAATAAATAGTGCAGGACCTGTTGGACATAGCAGATGTTTCCAAATAAAGGTTATTGCAAAAACTTTTAATAAAGCAAGTTAAGTGCTTTCATCCCTATCATGGGGTCTTCATCAGAACAAAGTACTATCTATTTATAGTAACACTTATTACAAACTACCAATCAGACAATTTTGTCAATGAATGCAAATTAAAATATTTTAAAATACTGCAACCTTTTTAAAAAACAGCAATAAAAATATACATATTCCATAATAGCAATGGCACACAGGCATTGAGGGTCTATATCAGCTTATCAAAATCTGATAATATCGAACGCTTGTTGATCGACCACGAAAGGTCGAACAGCCAAAATAGTGAAACTATGGAGCAGCGATTTTTTTTCCCAGGGAAAAAAACTGCTGGGCCATTGTTGGGAGTTTGCCATTTCCTCCATTGTGGTGCGATTTCAGAGTTGGTTTATTTAAGTAGGAGTTGTGGGGGTAAAGTCCCCCAGTTTATGTTGTGTTTTATTTATTTATTTATTTATTTATTTATTTATTGTGGAACAGTGATTTTATTTCCCTGGGAAAAAATCGCTGGTCCGTGTCTTCGCTATTTTGCTGGTTTTACCTTTTGTAAATGATCAACTAGCATTCGATGTTATCAGCTTTCGATAAGCTGCTATAGACCTGGTTTGATAAAATCCAGATATATAATACAAATAATTATTAAATAGCATGTTAAATGTTAAAGTTTATCGGCCTTAATTTTAAGTAAAGGAATAATAGCTGTCACTTCATTCAAGCCAGGGGCTACTAAAGCTTTTAATTTAAACTGCCATACCATCTTATTGTATTGCAGTCTAGTTTCCCAGGCCCCTCCTCATAAATTCTTCTTAACATGTTCTAAAATGGCAAATTTGAAGATAGAACATTGGCTACTAACAGAAAAAAGTCTTTACATAATGAATTGTTGAGATTTTTGTTATTAATATCACATAAATGTTCATATATGCATTTTCACAGGCAACTTTCAGTTTTGCCTGTGTAAAAACTTAGACATCTCATACATTTCACAATGTATACCACACTTTTCTTTACATAAAAAAACTTTAAAATTTCCATCAATGTTCAGATTTTTATACCCCAAGTAGATTCCAAAGAATTTTTCCTTTAGTAGATGTCAAATCTTGTAACTGTGATAGGGAAGAAAGAAGTAGCTGTTTTGGGTGTGTAATGAGTTGGCAGATCTTATAGGTTCATAGGTTCATAGGTAGGTACTAGGCTATTGGCCTGAGAGCCAAAGCAATCCTAGCCAACAATGTATTGACTTTCGCCACCCATGTACTGTTAAATTCCTGCCCCTCTATCGAGCAGTGCCCCAGACATAATCCCAGGGGTGAATTTCCTATCATCCATCCACTCATCAAGGTTTTTCTTGAAGATGAGCTCTGCCTGATGTGGATGGGAATTTTGTTCCAGAGCATGGGAAGTCTCTGGGACAAGAATCTATCCCTCCAGCATGTCCTATTTATTGGTGTGGTGAGGTTTAGGTCCCTAGAGCGTGTAGCTTGGGAGATTGGGATTTCTTCAAGTGGAGCATGTCCGACAATTCCGGGTTTGACATAGCTTTGTATGTCAGACAGTGGTCTCCTTGGAGTAAGCAGTATGCGACCAAGTAGAGTTTGAGTTTCTTGAGCCGGTCAGCATAGAGCAATTGTTTGAGGCCAGCAATCCTCTTGGTGAGGTACTTTTGGGGCCTCTCAAGTTGTTGTAGGTGTCTTGTGAGGTACATCCCCAATGGGGCATTGTATTCAATGAGGGGTCTGATAAGTGATGTGTAGAGAGGAACGATGACTTCCTTATTTCTATATGTGAACCCTTTTGTGATTAAGTGGGCCACGTAGAAAGATTTTCTGACCACTGTGGCAATGTAGTTATCAAAGGAGAGTTTATTATCCACTTGGGTCCCAAGGTCTCTTATCACACTTTCTGTGTTAAGTGAACTTCCCCCTATTTGGTAATTCATGGGTACCATGTTTTTGCCAAAGGGGATAACAATGTACTTTTTGGCATTTAGTTTGAGGCCATGATTTTGACACCAGGTGTCAGTCTCGGTGAGGCCCTTTTGCAGGATGTCTACGTCGGCAGGGGAATCAATAATGGCACCCAGTTTGCAGTCTTCTGCAAACTTGGTTGGCCATAGACCCTTGGTGTTTGCTTGCACTTCAGAGAAGTGTATACCAAACAGGAGGGTTCCCAAGACTGAACCCTGGGGTAATCCACTTGTCACTGGTTTAGAGTTGGATCTGGAGTTGCAACTCTTACTGTGCAGGT
Source organism: Protopterus annectens (assembly GCF_019279795.1). NCBI lineage: Eukaryota > Metazoa > Chordata > Ceratodontiformes > Protopteridae > Protopterus > Protopterus annectens. The sequence goes on along the minus strand of NW_025049358.1, from coordinate 6,592 downwards.
TCTGTCCATGAGCCAGTAGGCCACCCATCTCATGATGTAAGGGTTTATGTTAAGGTTGATGAGTTTATCTATGACTCCTGAATGAGGGATAGTGTCAAAGGCTTTAGCGAGGTCCAGGTAGGCTGTGTGGACCACCTTGCCCTCGTCTATGGCCTTAGTAACTGTTTCAAAGAAGTCTACCAGGTTTAGGAGACATGACCTACCTTTTACAAATCCGAATTGGATAGCATCCAGAGTTTGGAGGTTACCAATGTCTTTGTTTACGAGTTCCATGATGATACACTCCATGGCCTTGCAGACCAGGCTTGTCAGGCTAATAGGTCTATAGTTCCCAGGGTCTGTGGTGGTTCCTCCTTTGTGGAGTGGGATAACTGTTGCTGTGCACCATTCTGTAGATGCATAGCCTGTGGTGAGGCTGTGACTGAACACGGATTTTAGGTGGAGGGCTAGTTCATTTTGGAGTTCATTTAAGACGCATCCTGGGATGTTGTCTGGTCCCATGGATGCTGTGCTTTTGGCTTTAGCGAGTGCCATTTTTATCTGTGTTTATGATTGCTGGGGCTCTACAATCATCCGGTATAGTTATAGACCCTTTGGAGGGTGAGGGGGGAGTAATGTTTGCACTGAACCTATCTGCCAATATGTTGGCAATATCAGTTGGCTCTGCATATTTTGTGGTGTTCTGTTGTAGCTCAGTACAGATCTGGGTATTGCCATGAAGATTCTTGACATAGCTAAAGAATGCCTTGTGATTGTCCTTGAAATCTGTGGCAATTTTTCTTTTAAAATTAGCTTTGGAGGATTTTATGAGAGATCTTAGTTTCTTAGTGTGTGTGTGTGTGTGTGTGTGTGTGTGTGTGTGTGTGTGTGTGTGTGTGTGTGTGTGTGTGCGCGTGTGCGTGTGCGTGCGTGCGTGCGTGTGTGTGTGTGTGTGTGTGTGTGTGTGTGTGTGTGTGTAGTAACTAAAATGTTGAAATGTTGAAAAATCATTTGACTGAAAGGTTTTTGTGGGTATAAAAAAGAGAAAATGTATTAATTCTCTATAGAACACTGTCAGAAATATTGGGTGAGCAATTGGTTATAAACTAGAAAATGGAAATGAAAAGTGTAAATTCATTGTGTTTGAAATATTCAATATTGTAACAGAAATAAAATAACTGGAAAATGGATCTTTAGAAAATGGAAGAAGTAAATTAGATAGAAATAAATGGAGACTGTGAGAACAATATATTCAGAATAATGTTCTGCAGGAGGAGTGAGGTTTAAGGGAAGGCAAGAGTTGAGCACTTTATGCAACTCTGGACTGAGGATAGATATAAAAAGAATATATGTGAGATATAGTATATGTAACCAAAACAACTGAAAACATGGTAATATGGTTTGTTTTCTTTTATAGTAATATATGTTTGCCTGTGTCTTTAGTGATAATTTAATAAAGCTATTAAAAATATACACAAGACAGAAAAACTAAAACTAAAAAAAAAAACATTAATTTCCTTGTACACTTCAATGTACCTACACTATAGAAAACTAAATTCAGCTATAGGTTCATAGGTTCATAGGTTCATACTAGGCTATCTGCCCTAGGGCATTTATAAGCCTAGCCAGAGTTGTGTGGCTTTCACCACCCCTTAGGTTGAAGAATACTATACCCATTAGTTTGCCGTGCCTCTGTCCAGCAGTGATACAGAGATGATCCCCGGGGTAAACCTACGATCTCCCATCCACTGGTCAAGATTCTTCTTGAACAGAGCCAGCAAGGTGCTCTGTCTCACAGCATAGGGAGTCTCTGGGTGATGAATCTGTCCCTCCAGCACTTACTATTTATATCCGTGTTGAGGTTTAAGTCTCTTGCTCTTGTGGCTCTGGTGGATTTGGATTTTTTGAGGTGGAGCATGTCCATTAATTCCGGGTTGGACATGGCCTTGTATGTCAGGCACAGGTCACGTCTGAGCAGACGGTATGCGACTGAATAGAGCTGGAGTTTCTTCAGTCGGGCAGCATATGGCATATTTTTGAGCCCCTTTATCCTTTTGGTGAGGAACTTTTGGGGTCTTTCCAATTGCTGCAGGTGTCGGGTAAGATACATTCCGAATGGGGCATTGTACTCAATCATTGGTCTGATAAGTGAAGAGTACAGGGAACAATGACCTCCCTTGATCTGGATGTGAATCCTTCATAATCAGGTGGGCAATGTGAAGGTCCTCCTAACCACTTTGGCAATGTGAGTGTCAAAAGAAAGGTTACTGTCAACTTGGGTCCCCAGGTCCCTGATAACCTCTTCTGTGCTTAATGGATTGCCACCTATGTGGTAACTTGGGGTTACCTTGTTTTTACCAAAGGGTATGACTATACATTTTTTGGTGTTTAGCTTAAGGCCATGGCTCTGGCACCAGTTATCCGTTTCTATGAGACCTCTCTGAAGGAAATCTGTGTCTGATGGATTTTCAACTATGGCCCAGTTTGCAGTCATCTGCAAACTTTGTCAGCCACAATCCTCCTATGTTTGCCTGCACTTCTGAAAAGTAGATGCCGAACAAGAGGGGGCCCAGGACTGAGCCCTGTGGGACACCGCTTGTGACTGGCTTGAGTCTGACATGGCACCAGCAACTCTAACCCTGTGGGTTCTGTCCTTGAGCCAGTTTGCAACCCATCTTGTGACATATGGGTTTACATTTAAGCTGGTGAGCTTTTCTATGATACCCAAGTGGGGTATTGTGTCGAAAGCTTTGCAAGGTCAAGGTAGGCTGTGTGAACTGCCTTACCCTCATCAATGGCCTTGGTGACTGTTTCAAAAAGTCGACCAAGTTCAAGAGGCATGATCTGCCCTTGACAAAGCCTAATTGGGTAGGATCCAATGTCTGTAGGTCCCCTATGTCTTTATTTATGAGTTCCATTATGATCCTCTCCATAGCATAGCAGACCAGGCTTGTTAGGCTTATGGGGCAGTAATTACCAGGGTCCGTGAAGCACCGCCTTTGTGGAGTGGGACCACAGTTGCCGTCGCCACTCTTTGAGTACGTATCCTGTGGTAAGGCTAAGATTAAACAGCAGCCTTATGTGTGGGTTTAGTTCTCATTGAGTTTGTGTAGCACACAGCCGGGGACACCATCCGGTCCCATTGATGCTGTGTTTTAGCTTTAGAGAGAGCAGCTCTCACCTGGGCATTTGAGATGATTGGGAGGCTACACTCTGCTGGGATAGATATTTCTCCTTTTGGGGGGGGGGGGAGGGAGAAATTTTCACTGAACCTGTCTGCCAGTATGTTTGCAATGTCTGTGGGTTCAGTGATTTTTTGTATCATTTTGGACTAATTCTGAGCATATCTGGGAGTTTCCACCCAGATTACTAACATAGCTAAAGAAGGCCTTATGATTGTCTTTTGAGTCCTTTGCGATTTTTCTCTCAAAGTTGGCCTTGGATGATTTTATGAGTGATTGTAGTTTTTTACTAGTATTGATCAGAGATGTCTTCCCTTTTAGGGATTTTGCTCTATCTTGTAGTAGCTTTCTCCTCTTGTTGTAAAGTTTGTTTATGGCTGGGGTCCACCAGATCGGGAGCTTGCCTTTGGTGGAAAGGGTCTTGATTTTATTTGGGATTGCTTGATCCATGCAATCCTGGAGGTGCTCGTAGAAAGCATTTGTAAGGGATTCAGCAGCATGGGTTGTGGTTTCCAATGGCTCAGGGGCATTGAAGGATACCACACCAGTCTTAAGAAGTGTGAAGTTGACTTTTGAGAAGTTCTTCACTGTGGTCTTTTTTTGTTGGGGTGGGGGCGGGATGTGGATCTCAGTGAGATTGGTTTATGGTCTGATCTCACCAATGAGGATATACTTCCGGTGTGGAGCATTTTGTCCCCATGTTTGTGATGATCAGGTCTAGTATATTTTCACCTCTTGTGGGAATGGTGACAAGTTGTTCCATAGCATTTGAGTTTATGAACTCCAGGAACCTTTGGGCTGGGTATTGGGGCTTGAGTAATGTTCCCAGTCTATGTTTGGGTAGTTGAAGTCACCCAATATGATGGTGTTTGGAGACATTTATACTCTCCAGTGTCTGCAGGAAGGCTGTGTGGGGTTCCTGAGTTTGAGAGGGTGGCCTGTAACATGCTACAAACTGTAGAGCAGTTTTGCCTATGGTTAATTGCACCTGAATGGTCTCTGATGCTTCGTGAGTTGCCACCAGCCTGGAGGTGTGGGTATCCTTGATGAATATGGATACACCCCTCCTTTTGTGGTGGCCGGGTTTTGGGGCCGGGCATGATATGAAGGTAAAACCTGATAGTGCCGGGTGCTCTCAGGAGCCTTGAACCAGGTTTCAGTCACAGCACAGACATCGATGTTCTCCATACTGAGGAGGGCTTCGAGGGCATGCATCTTGAGATTTAGACTTCTGGCATTGAGCAGCATTACCCTTAGTTTTTCCATTATTGTTTTCTAGGGCGGTGGGTTTAGGAATTTGAGCCTTGTCTAAAAAGGCACTATGGGGTGTAAGAGCCTTTGCCAATATCCGAAACCAGGGGTGACAGATGCAAGCCGTCCCATTGAAGCAGCGTGGCTTGTCAAGCATGTCATTCCAGGCAGACAGACATTGGATCCCTTAGAATGACACCGAAATTAAGCCAATTATTAAAACTGATCATTTTGTCTCTGTATTGTGGCATCATTCTTGGTAAAGGTAGGATACTGCTGCTCAGGGTCAGGGTCATACCAGCCTGGGCTACATAATCTGAGAGCTCCTTTATGTCTCTTTTCATGTAGTACAAGGAGGTACGTCTCGGGTCATTCACACGGCATGGACAATGACTGGTCATACCTGTACTTGCTGTGGAGTGACTGAGTGCTTGTGTTATGTGGGATTCTAGCGCCCGACAGGCAGCTTACTGTGACCCTCTCCTTGTTCAGTCCTACCTGGTGAGTGGGACGTCAGTGTGTCTGACTATGGAGTCACCTATGACAAGTGTGTCTGGCCTTAAGGGCTGTGACTGATTTGCACACTGACTTTGTGATCTATGTGTTGCTTGTGTTATGTCATGAGGTGGCAGTTGTTTGGGTGTCTGCTTTGGAGGCCTCTGCTGTTTTGGTAGATTTTTGATCAGTGCCTCAGTATGTCTTTGTGTGTTTATGTGTTTGATTTGTAGTTGTGATAGTTCTATGTGAGACTGGGTTTATGGTGTGTGTGGTTACCTTCTCCTCCTGTCTGGTTTTGCCAGTCCTGAGTTGAGAGCTCAGCCTCCAGTTTGGCTATATAGTTGCATCTCTCGCATGTATTTGTGTTTTGTGGGAGGAGGAGAGAGGGTTGTCTGTGTACATGAGGCAATTGTAACATTGCCTCAATATTCCCAGATTCACCAGCTGAGCAGGAGAGGACACTAGCAACTGACCCTTTGACATGCTAGAAGAAATGAAAAAGTTTGCTGTGTAATGAGTCAGAAAGGACCTATAGGGAAGTGGGTACTCAAGGGGGTTTTAAGCTAGTGAAGTACTTTGTATAATATAGAAGTGCTTTACCTGACTAAAAAATGCTTTAGGAACAAGTGCTGAGCTTTACAGATAGAGAATAGACTGTTTAGATTACAAATAGAGCAGTTCTAAGGGAAAAAATGAAGAGCAGACTTTACGGACCCAGAAATACTTTAACCTTGTTTAACCAGCGCTGCCCGATGGTGCTCTAGTGGCAACTCTGCGCTAAATGCAGAAAAGGCAATAAGTGATTCACACAAATGAGCATTCACTCATTTACTCATTAATAGATGTTCTCTTTTTTATACCCACAACAACCTTTCAGTCAAATGATTATTCAACATTTCAACATTTTTAGTTACTATACACACACAAAAGTGTGTGTGTGTGTGTGTGTGTGTCTGTGTGTAGAGAGACAGAGAAAACCACAAAAGATATACAGCACCCGACTAGAAGCTGTCATTAACTTTTAATATACAAAGCACACTCAGTGGAACACAAAAACACATACCAAGTTTCCCTCCTCAAACAGGAGCTTCTTCAGTGTTAGATTACACTCTATGGCATCATCAGTTTATAGCATTTTTCTGATGGGAAATTTGATTTTTTTTCAAATAAAATGAAGTTCCTATAAAGTAGAAATGAGTAGAATGAATGGATGAGCACTAAATATAAGGTCAATAAATATAAAATAATAAAAGAGAAGATATTTATACGCAAATACAAAAAAAAAAACTATTCTTAAATACAGTGTCACCAGGTGGCAAAACAGAATATTACATGCAAATAAAACAAAAGACAATTCATATATGTGTAGCTGAATTAGATATGGGTTCCTTCCTACCTGACTCTGGTGACACCTCTATAAGCCCAATACACCAAGGTGGCAAGAATGGCAGATTTTATTCTAGTTGACACATCCAGTTTAAAAGGCAATAGCACAACCACAAACAAATTATTTCAACAGTGCACCTGTTAGCAGAAAGGCAAGGTGAGATATGCATACAATGAAAACATACATTAACCATCTTCCAGAACTCAACAGAAAAAGGTTTCTCTAAAGACAAAATTTGCAAACTTTAAATGCCCCGAAAGAAAAAGGCAATAAAACAATGAGATAATAAGGCAAT
>NW_025049357.1:0-12593 GCF_019279795.1 Protopterus annectens | reverse complement strand
GAGTCTCATTGCTCCTTTATCTGTTTAAAACTTTCATTTGTGGCTTTCTGTAGTGCTTACTGTCTTAGGCTAATGCTTTAGTATTTCCTAGTTAGAATTCTGGCTCTGGGCTTGTTTGTTTATACAGTGATTGTTCAAAGCACATGAACAGGCATCTGAATTAGCTGAAGCCTTTCTTTCCTTGGCTAATTGTGTTAATTGGCTGCTGGCTATGGGGCTGGTTCTTTTTTTTTTTTAAAAAAAAAAATTGTAAGGTTCTTCTGGTATTTAAGCCCTAACTTTGAGAGGTTTCTGTCTATACACACTGAGCAGAGTGGAGAGGGTGTGACTAAACTTAGTAGTATATAGTTTTTTTTTTTTGATTATTTTTGGATTATTTTAGAAATTTTATATCCCTTTTTATTTGTGATTTTTTTATGTATTTTTTGCATTAAAAGTTTTTGTAACTATTTTTTGCTTAAAATCATTTGTAGTTCTGTGTCTTTATTTTTAACTTTATTTCTTTCTGTATGCTGCTTCTTGGCTATTTTATAGTGTATTTTAATGGGGCTTGTTTGCTTAAGCATTTTTTCAGCACATGTTTAAGGCTTGATTGGGCTTTCTTTCTTGCTGTTGTGTAATTGTGCTAGGTGTATTTCTGGTTTTAAGAATTTAATTTTCTGTTACACTGGAAAGGCCTAATTTGAAGTTTCTTTTCAGATTATAAGTGCTGTGTTATTAACTGTTATTGTTTAGATTTATAATACTTTTTTATTTCTGATTTTGTTTTAATTCTATTACTTTGAAGTTCTGTATATTTGAGTGTAAGATTTGATTCTTGCTTTAAATTTTAAGTTCTTTTGGGCCTTTATTATTTAACTGTCATTGGTTCTTAGTTTTCCGTCTGATAGCTTTGGTTTGTTTTGTTAAATATTTTAGGGCTAACATTGATTAGTAAAGCACTGAAGCCTTCTTATTGTTAACTTTTTCTTGGTGTGTGTTATTGGTTTTGGCTAATTGTTTTTGTATTTCTGTAAACCTAATTGGGTTTCTGTATTAACCTAAGCAGAGAGGTTTGACTACAACTTTAGCTGGGGGTATAAGTTCTTTTTAGTGAGTATATATTTGTTTTTGATTATTAATTTATTATTGTTTCAGATTTTATTAGTTTTTTTTTACTGCATAGTAGTGATTTTTTGCATTAACTAGATTCTAGTACTATTTCTTTCATTATTTAACTGTTTTTGTCTTTATCATTTAATATGCTTTGTCCTCTTAGTTTCTGCTGTAGCTTTTTTATATTGTTTGTTCAAAGCTGGCCTGGCCTTTTTTTAAAACTTTTTTTAAAGCCTTGCTGGTGTTAATTGCTGAGCTATGCTTGGTTTTGTGTTAATTGCTTGGCTATGGTTGTTCTTTGGTTTTTTGCAAAATTGAAGTTTGTTCTCCCCTTTGACCCTAATTGAGGGAGTTGCTAACCTTGAGTAAAGTATCTGTTTTGTTATACTTTAGATAGATATATAGAACTTTTTTTAGCTTTATTGCATTTTAGTTTAGTTATTTTATTGCTATAATAATTTAGGTATGTTTTTTGTAAAACTAATCTGAGTTCTGATTCTTTATTTAAACATTCTGTGGAGTTCTTGCTCCTTTATCTGTTTAAAACTTTCATTGTGGCTTTCTGTAGTGCTTACTGTCTGTAGGCTAATGCTTTAGTATCTGTTCAATTGGCTCTGGCTTGTTTGTTTTACAGTGATTATTCAAAGCACATGAACAGGCCATCTTGAATTAGCTGAAGCCTTTCTTTACCTTGGCTAGATGTGTTAATTGGCTCTGGCTAGTGGGGCTGGTTCTTTTGTGTTTTTGTAAAAAAATTGTCTAAGGTTGTTTCTTTTGGTATTTAAGCCCAAACTTTGAGAGGGTTTCTGTCTATACACAATGAGCAAAGTGGAGGAGAGGTGTTGACTACAACTCTTAGCTGAGCTATATAAGTATCCTGTTTTTTCGATTATTTATACTGATTATTGTTTTACAATTTATATAAGCACTTTTTTCTGCTGCATAGTTTTGAGTGTATTTTATTGCTATTAACTAATCTGCATGGTAACTGATTTGTTTGCAGTTAAAAGCATTCTGTAGAGTCTCATTGCTTTTATCTGTTTAAAACTTTCATTTTGTGGCTTTCTGTAGTGCTTCTGTCTGTAGGCTAATGCTTTAGTATTGTCCTAGTTCAATTGCTGCTCTGGCTTGTTTATACAGTGATTGTTCAAAGCACATGAACAGGCCATCTTGAATTAGCTGAAGCCTTTCTTTACCTTGGCAATTGTGTTAATTGGCTGCTGGCTAGTGGGGCTGTCTTTGTGTTTTGTAAAAAATTGTCTAAATTGTATCTTCTGGTATTTAAGCCCTAACTTTAAGGGTTTCTGTCTATACACACTGAGCAGAGTGGAGGAGAGGTGTGACTACAACTCTTAGCTGAGTATATAAGTATCTTTTTTTGTATTTATACTGATTATTGTTTCTAGTATTATATAGCACTTTTATTGCCTGCTGCATAGTTTTATGTTTAAATTTCATTTTTGCTTTCTGTCTTATGTTGAGTAAAGCATTCTGTGGGTTCATTGCTCCTTTATCTGTTTAACTTTCATTTGTTTTCTGTAGTGCTTACTGTCTGTGGGCCCTATCTTGTATTATCCTAATTTCAATTGCCTTGGCTTGTTTGTTTATTGTTGTTCAAGGCACTGATGGTTTTTAATTGCTAAGGCCTTTCTTCCTTGGAAATTTTTAAGGCGCTGGCTAGTGGGGGCTTGTTCTATACACACTGAGCAGAGTGGAGAGAGTTTGTCTAAAGCTTTATCTTCGGATTTAAGCCCTAATTTTTATACGATTTTGTCTATACACACTTAGCATATGGAGTAGTTGTTGCTGCAAGTTTAGTGATATTTATAAGTATCCTATTTGCATGGTTTAACTGATTTTGTTTTTAGCAATTCTGTATAGCACTTTTTCCTGCTGCTGTTTAAGTGTATTTTTTGGCTTTTAACTTACTGTTTGTAACTGATGTTTAGTTTTGCATTCAGAATGCTCTTGGCCTTGTTTGTTTAAAATTGTTCAAAGCACATGAACTTCTGAATTAGCTGAAGCCTTTCTTTTTGGCTAGATTGTGTTAATTGGCTCTGGCTATGGGGCTGGTTCTTTGTGTTTTGTAAAAAAAATTTGCTAAGGTTGTATCCTGTATTTAAGCCCTAACTTTGAATTGGTCTGTCTATACACGGGAGTGGAGGAGAGGTGTTGACTACAACTCTTAGCTGAGATATATAAGTATCCTTTTTCTTATTTATACTGATTATTGTTTCAATTATATAGCACTTTTTATTGCCTGTTGCATAGTTTTTAGTGTATTTTTATTACTGATTTGTTTGCAGTTAAAAAAGCATTCTGTAGAGTCTCATTGCTCCTTTATCTGTTTAAAAACTTTCATTGTGTGGCTTTCTGTAGTGCTTACTGTCTGTAGGCTAATGCTTTAGTATTGTCCTAGTTCAGAATTGCTGGCTCTGGACTTGTTTGTTTATACAGTGATTGTTCAAAGCACATGAACAAGCCATCTTGAATTAGCTGAAGCCTTTCTTTACCTTGGCAAGAGTGTGTTAGTTGGCTGCTGGCTAGTGGGGGCTGGGTCTTTTGTGTTTTTGTAAAAAAAAAAGTTGTCTAAGGTTGTATCTTCTGGTATTTAAGCCCTAACTTTGAGAGGGTTTCTGTCTATACACACTGAGCAGAGTGGAGGAGAGGTGTTGACTACAACTCTTAGCTGATATATATAAGTATCTGTTTTTTCGCTTATTTATAATGATTATTGTTTTTAGCAATTTATATATATTGCACTTTCTATTGCATGCTGCATAGTTTTTGAGTGCATTTTTATTGCTATTAACTAATCTGCACAGGTAACTGATTTGTTTGCAGTTAAAAAAAGCATTTTGTAGAGTCTCATTGCTCCTTTATCTGTTTAAAACCTTTCATTGTGTGGCTTTCTGTAGTGCTTACTGTCTGTAGGCTAATGCGTTAGTATTGTCCTAGATCAGAATTGCTGGCTCTGGACTTGTTTGTTTATACAGTGATTGTTTAAAGCACATGAACAGGCCATCTTGAAATAGCTAAAGCCTTTCTTTCCTTGGCTAGATTGTGTTAATTGGCTGCTGGCTAGTGGGGGCTGGTTCTTTTGTGTTTTTGTATAAAAATTGTCTAAGGTTGTATCTTCTGGTATTTAAGCCCTAACTCTGAGACGATTTCTGTCTATACACACTGAGCAGAGTGGAGGAGAGGTGTTGACTACAACTCTTAGCTGAGATATATAAGTATCCTGTTTTTTTTCTATTATTTATACTGATTATTGTATTTAGCAATTTATATATAGCACTTTTTATTGCCTGCTGCATACTTTTCAGTGTATTTTTATTGCTATTAACTAATCTGCATGGGTAACTGATTTGTTTACAGTTAAAAGCATTCTGTAGAGTCTCATTGCTCCTTTATCTGTTAAAAAACTTTCATTTTGTGGCTTTCTCTAGTGCTTACTGTCTGTAGGCTAATGCTTTAGTATTGTCGTTTTTCAGAATTGCTTGCTCTTGGCTTGTTTGTTTATACAGTGATTGTTCAAAGCACATGAACAGGCCATCTTGAATTAGCTGGAAGCCTTCTTTGCCCTACTAGATTGCAGTTAATTGGCTGTCATTAGTGGGGGCTGGTTCCTTTTGTGTTTTGGCAGCAAAAAATCTGTCTAAGGTCGCATCTTCTGGGTATTTAAGCCCTAACGCTGAGAGTGGCTTCGTCCAGCCACTGATAAGAGTGGAGAGGTGCTGACTACAACTCTTAGCTGAGATGCATAAGTATCCTGTTCTTTCTCGGATTATTTATACTGATTATTGTTTCTAGCAATTCCATATTGCTACTACCTTATTTGCCCGCTCTATAGTTTTGAGTGCATTTATTTCTATATACTAATCTGCACGGTAACTGATTTGTTTGTGTTGGGAAAGCATTTTGTAGATCTCATTGCCTCAGATTCATGTTGAAAAACTTTCATTTTGTGGCTTCTGTATTGTTTACTGTCTGGTAGGCTTACAAGTTTTAGTATTGTCCTTGTTCAGAATTGAAGCTGGTTCTGGCTTGTTTGTTTATACAGGATTGTTCAAAGCACATGAACAGGCTATCTTGAATTAGTTGAAGCCTTTTACCTTTTGGCTAGACTGTGTTAATTGGCTGCTGGCTTGTGGGGCTGGTTCTTTTGTGTTTTGTAAAAAAAGATGTCTAAGGTTGTATCTTCTGGTATTTAAGCCCTAACTTTGAGAGGGTTTCTGTCTATGCACACTGAGCAGAGTGGAAGAGAGGTGTTGACTACAACTCTTAGCTGAGATATATAAGTATCCTTTTTTATTATTTATACTGATTATTGTTTTTAGCAATTTATATACTGTACTTTTTATTACCTGCTGCATAGTTTTTGAGTCTATTTTATTGTTTTAACTAATCTGTTAACTGATTTTTTTGGTTAAAAGCATTCTATAGAGTCTCATTGCTCCTTTATCTGTTTAAAAACTTTCATTTCATGGCTTTCTGTAGAGCTTACTGTATGTAGGCAAATTTTTTTTTGCCCTTTTTTAAATTGCTCTGGGCTTGTTTGTTTATACTGATTGTTCAAAGCACATGAACAGGTCATCTTGAATTAGCTAATTTTTTACCTTGGTTATATTGTGTTAATTGGCTGCTGCTAGTGGGGCTGGTTCTTTTGTGTTTTTGTAAAAAAAGTTGTTAGTTATCTTCTGGTATTTAAGCCCTAACTTTGAGAGGTTTCTGTCTATACACACTGAGCAGAGTGGAGAGAGGTGTTGACTACAACTCTTAGCTGAGATATATAAGTATCCTGTTTTTAATTATTTATACTGATTATTGTTTTAGCAATTTATATATAGCATTTTATTGCCTGCTGCATATTTTTTGACTGTATTTTATTGCTATTAACTAATCTGCACGGTAACTGATTTACTTCCAGTTAAAAGCATTCTAGACTCTCATTGCTTTTATCTGTTTAAAAATTTAATTTGTGGCTTTCTGTAGTGCTTCTGTAGCTTGTTAGTATTGTCCTAGTTCAGAATTGCTGCTTGGGCTTGTTTGTTTATACAGTGATTTTTAAAGAATGCAGGCCTTTCTTGAATTAGTAAGCCTTTTGTTACCTTGGCTAGATTGTGTTAATTGGCTTCTGGCTCGTGGAGGCTGTTTTTTGTTTTTGTAAAAAAAAAAAAAACAAGTTGTCTAAGGTTGTTTCTTCTGGTATTTAAGCCCTAACTTTCAGAGGGTTTCTGTCTATGCACACTGAGCAGAGTGGAGGAGAGGTGTTGACTGCAACTCTTAGCTGAGATATAAGTCCTGTTTTTTCATTATTTATACTGATTATTGTTTTTAGCAATTTATATATAGCACTTTTATTTGCTTTTGAGTGTATTTTTATTGCTATTAACTAATCTGCGGTAACTGATTTGTTTGCAGTTAAAAGCATTCTGTAGAGTCTCTTTGCTTTATCTGTTTAAAACTTTAGGATTTCTTTAGTGCTTACTCTGTAGGCAAATGCTTTAGTATTGTCCTAGTTCAGAATTCTGGTCTGGGTTTTTGTTAACAGTAATTGTTAAAGAATAAAAGCCATCTTGAATTAGCTAACCTTTTTATCTTGGCTAGATTGTGAAATTTGCTGCTGGCTAGTGGGCTGGTTCTTTTGTTTTTTAAAAAAAAATTGTTGGGTTTATCTTCTTTATTTAAGCCCTAACTTTGAGAGGGATTCTGTCTATACACACTGTGCAGAGTAGAGGAGAGGTGTTGACTACAACTCTTAGCTGATATAAGTACCCTGTTTTTTATTTATAATGATTATTGTTTTTTTATATATGCTTTATTGCATGCATGTTTTGAGTATTTTTATTGCTATTAACTAATCTGCACGGTAACTGATTTGTTTGCAGTTAAAAGCATTCTGAAATCTCATTGCTTTATCTGTTTAAAACTTTCATTGTGTTCTGTAGTGCTTACTGTCTGTAGGCTATTTAGTATTGTCCTAGATAAATTGCTGGCTCGGGACTTTTTTTTATACAGTGATTTTTTTGCACATGAAAATCTTGAATTAGCTAACTTTCTTTACCTTGAAGTGCTGTGGCTATTGGGCTGGTTCTTGGTTTTGTAAAAAAAAAAAAAGTTTTCTAAGGTTGTATCTTCTGGTATTTAAGACGTAACGTTGAGAGGGTTTCTGTCTATGCACACTGAGCAGAGTGGATGAGATGTATTGACTACAACTCTTAGCTGAGATATATAATTCCTGTTTTTTTTATTATTTATACTGATTATTTTTTTAGCAATTGATATATAGCACTTTTATTGCCTGCTGAATAGTTTTAGTGTTTTTATTGCTTTAACTAATCTGCTTTAACTGATTTGTTTGCAGTTAAAAGCATTCTGTAGAGTCTCTTGCTCCATCTGTTTAAAACTTTCATTTTGTTTTCTGTAGTGCTTACTGTCTGTAGGCTAATGCTTTAGTATTGTCCTTTTCAGTTTGCTGGCTCTCTTGTTTTTTATACTGATTGTTCAAAACACATGAACAGGCCATCTTGAATTAGCTGAAGCCTTTCTTTACCTTGGCTAGATTGTTTTAAATTTTCTGCTTAGTTGGTTCTTTTGTTTTTTTTTAAAAAAAAAAAAGTTGGTTGTATCTTCTGGTATTTAAGCCCTAACTTTGAGAGGGTTTCTGTCTATACACACTGAGCAGAGTGGTAGAGGTATTGTCTACACCTGTTAGCTGTGTTATATAAGTATCCTATTTTTTTATTATTTATACGATTATTGTTTTAGCAATTTATATATAGCACTTTTATTGCCTGTATATTTTTTGATTTATTTTTATTGCTATTAACTAGTCTGCATGGGTAACTGATTTGTTTGCAGTTAAAAAAGCATTCTGTAGAGTCTCATTGCTTTTTTTCTGTACAAAACTTTCATTTTGTGGCTTTCTGTAGTGCTTACTGTCTGTAGGCTAATGCTTTAGTACTGTCGTAGTTCAAAATTGCTGGCTCTGGGCCTGTTTGTTTATACAGTGATTGTTCAAAGCACATAAAAGGCCATGTTGTTTAGCTGAAGCCTTTCTTTACCTTGGCTAAATGTTTAATTGGCTGCTGGTTTTGGGGGCTGGTTCTTTTGTGTTTTTGTAAAAAAAAGTTTTTTTTGTATCTTCTGGTATTTAAGCCCTAACTTTGAAAGGGTTTTGTCTATACACACTGAGCAGAGTGGGGGAGGGTGTTGACTACAACTTTTAGCTGAGATATATAAGTATCCTATTTTTTCGATTATTTATACGATTATTTTTTAAAAAAGCATTTTTTATTGCCTGTTAATTTTTTAGTGTATTTTTATTACTGATTTGTTTGCAGTTAAAAAAGCATTCTGTAGAGTCTCATTGCTCCTTTATCTGTTTAAAACTTTTTGGGGTTCTGTAGTTTACTGTCTGTAGGCTAATGTTTATTTACCCTGTTAAAATTGCTTTGGGGCTTGTTTGTTTATACAGTGACTGTTCAAAGCACATGAACAGGTCATCTTGAATTAGCTGAAGCCTTTCTTTACCTTGGCTAGATTGTGTTAAGTGGCTGCTGGCTAGTGAGGGCTGGTTCTTTTGTGTTTTTGTAACAAAAAAAAAAAAAGTTGTCTTAGGTTGTATCGTCTGGCATTCAAGCCCTACTTTTAGACAGTTTCTGTCTATACGCACTGATCAGAGTGGAGGAGAGGTGTTGACTATAATTCTTAGCTGAGATATATATGTATACTTTTTTTTTCGATTATTAATACTGATAATTGTTTCTAGCAATTTATATATAGCACAATTTCTTGCCTGCTGCATAGTTTTTGAGAGTATTTTTATAGCTAATAACAAATCTGCACAGGTAACGGATTTGTTTGCAGTTAAAAATGCATTCTGTAGAGTCTCATTGCTCCTTATCTGTTAAAACACTTTCATTTTGTGGCTTTTTCTAGTGCTTATTGTCTGTAGGCTAATGCATGTTTTATTTGTCCTAGTTCAGAACTGGCTCTGGGCTTGTTTGTTTATACAGTGGTTGTTCAAAGCACATGAACAGGCCATCTTGAATTAGCTGAAGCCTTTCTTTACTGTGAGTAGATTGTGTTAATTGGCTGCTGGCTAGTGGGGGCTGGTTCTTTTGTGTTTTGAAAAAAAATTTTTGTTTTTCTTCTGGTATTTAAGCCCTAACTTTGAGAGGTTTCTTCTATACCCCTGAGCAGAGTGGGGGAGGTGTTGACTAAAAATTTAGCTGAGATATATAAGTATCCTTTTTTTTTATTATTTATACTGATTATTGTTTTAGCAATTTATATATAGCACTTTTATTGCCTGCTGAATAGTTTTGAGTGTATTTTTTTGCTATTAACTAATCTGCATGGGTAACTGATTTGTTTGCATTAAAAGCATTTTAGAGTCTCATTCTTTATCTTTTAAAACTTTCATTTTGTGGCTTTCTGTATTTACAGTCTGTAGGCTAATTTTAGTATTGTCCTTTTCAGAATTGCTGGCCTGGGCTTTTTTGTTTATACTGATTGTTCAAAGCACATGAACAGGCCATCTTGAATTAGCTGAACCCTTTTTTTACCTTGGTAGATTGTGTTAATTGGCTGCTGCTAGTGGGGATTGGTTTTTTTGTGTTTTGAAAAAAAAAATTTGTTGTGTATCTTCTGGTATTTAACCCTAACTTTGAGGGGGTTTCTGTCTATACACACTGAGCAGAGTGGAGGGGGGTGTTGACTACAACTTAGCTGAGATATAAAGTATCCTTTTTTTTATTATTTATACTGATTATTGTTTTAGCAATTTATATATAGCACTTTTATCCCTGCTTATTTTAGTGTTTTTTTATTGCTATTAACTAATCTGAAATAACTGATTTGTTTGCAGTTAAAAGCATTCTGTAGAGCTCATTGCTTTTATCTGTTTAAAACTTTCATTTTTGGCTTTCTTAGTGCTTACTCTTAGGCTAATGTTTAGTATTTTTCTAGTTCAGAATTGCTGGCTCTGGGCTTGTTTGTTTATACAGTAATTGTTGCACATGAACAGGCCATCTTAAATTTGTAACCTTTTTTTACTTGTCTAGTTTTTTTTGGCTGCTGGCTAGTGAGGGCTGGTTCTTTTGTGTTTTTGTAAAAAAAAAAACAAAATTTGTCTAAGGTTGTATCTTCTAGGATTTAAGCCCTAACTTTGAGAGGGCTTCTGTCTATACACACTGAGCAGAATGGAGGGGAGGTGTTGACTACAACTCTTAGCTGATATATATAAGTATCTGTTTTTTCGCTTATTTATACTGATTATTGTTTTTAGCAATTTATATAATGCACTTTCTATTGCCTGATGCATAGTTTTTGAGTGCATTTTTATTGCTATTAACTAATCTGCACATGTAACTGATTTGTTTGCAGTTAAAAAAAGCATTTTGTAGAGTCTCATTGCCCATTTATCTGTTTAAAAACTTTCATTGTGTGGCTTTCTGTAGTGCTTACTGTCTGTAGGCTAATGCGTTAGTATTGTCCTAGTTCAAAATTGCTGGCTCTGGACATTTTTGTTTATACAGTGATTGTTCAAAGCACATGAACAGGCCATCTTGAATTAGCTGAAGCCTTTCTTTTCTTGGCTAGATTGTGTTAATTGGCTGCTAGCTAGTGGGGGCTGGTTCTTTTGTGTTTTTGTAAAAAAAAAATGTCTAAGTTTGTATCTTCTGGTATTTAAGCCCTAACGTTGAGAGGCTTTCTGTCTATACACACACGGAGCAGAGTGGAGGAGAGGTGTTGACTACAACTCTTAGCTGAGATATATAAGTATCCTGTTTTTTTTTATTATTTATACTGATTATTGTTTATACAACTTATATATAACTTTTTTTATTGCCTGCTGCATAGTTTTGGTGTTTTTTTTATTGCTAAACTAACTGCATTAACTGATTTGTTTCAAAAAGCATTCTGTAGAGTCTCATTGCTCCTTTATCTGTTTAAAAACTTTCATTTTGTGGCTTTCTGTAGTGCTTACTTTCTGTAGGCTAATGCTTTAGTATTCTCATAGTTCAGAAATGCTGGCTCTAGGCTTGTTTGTTTATACAGTGATTGCTCAAAGAAATGAAAAACCATCTTGAATTAGCTGAAGCTTTCTTTACCTTGGTTAAGTGTTAATTGGCTGCGGGCTAGTGGGGCTGGTTTTTTTGTTTTAAAAAAAAAAAAATTGTCTGGTTGTATCTTCTGGTATTTAAGCCCAACTTTGAGAGGGTTTCTGTCTATACCACTGAGCAGAGTGGAGGAGAGGTGTTGACTACAACTCTTAGCTGAGATATATAAAGTACCCTTTTTTTTTATTTATACTGATTATTGTTTTAGCAATTTATATTGCACTTTTATTGCCTCCCATAGCTTTTGAGTGTATTTTTATTGCTATTAACTAATCTGCATGGGTAACTGATTTATTTGCAGTTAAAAAGCATTCTGTAGAGTCTCATTGCTCCTTTATCTGTTTAAAAAATTTTATTGTGTGGCTTTCGGTAGTGCTTACTGTCTGTAGGCTAATTCTTTAGTATTGTGCTAGTTCAGAATTGCTGGCTCAGGGCTTTTTTCTTTATACAGTGATTGTTCAAAGCACATGAACAGGCCATCTTGAATTAGCTGAAGCCTTTTTTTACCTTGGCTAGATTGTGTTAATTGGCTCTTTTTGGGGCTGGTTCTTTTTTTTTGAAAAAAAAATAGTCTAAGGTTGTATCTTCTGGTATTTAAGCCCTAACTTTAAAAGGGTTTCTGTCTATACACACTGAGCAGGGGGAGGAGAGGTGTTGACTTCAACTCTTAGCTGAGATATATAAGTATCCTTTTTTTATTATTTATACTTTATTTTTGCAATTATATATAGCACTTTTATTGCCTGTTGCATAGTTTTATTATTTTATTATATTTGTTTGCAGTTAAAAGCATTCTGTGGGTTCATTGCTTTTATCTTTTTAAAAAACTTTCTTTTGGGGTTTCTAGTCTTTGTAGGCTAATGCTTTAGTATTTCCTGTTCAGAATTGCTGGCTCTGGGCTTGTTTTTTTAAAAGTGATTGTTCAAAGCACAAACAGGCCATCTTGAATTAGCTGAAGCCTTTCTTTACCTTGGCAAGATTGTGTGAATTGGCTGCGGCTAGTGGGGCTGGTTCTTTTGTGTTTTTGTAAAAAAATTGTCTTTGTATCTTCTGGTATTTAAGCCCTAACTTTGAGGGTTTCTGTCTATACACACGGGCAGAGGGAGAGGTGTTGACTACAACTCTTAGCTGAGATATATAAGTACCCTTTTTTTTTATTATTTATACTGATTATTGTTTTAGCAATTATATATAGCACTTTTATTGCCTGCTGCATTTTTTTGAGTGTATTTTTTTGCTATTAACTAATCTGAAAGGTAACTGATTTTTTTCGGGCATTCTGTAGAGCCCATTTTTTTTGTTTAAAACTTTCATTTTGTGGTTTTCTTTAGTGCTAACTTTCTGTAGGCTAATGCTTTAGTATTGTCC
>NW_025049356.1:0-13787 GCF_019279795.1 Protopterus annectens | reverse complement strand
ACATGAAAAAACCCAGCAGAGGACGGGCACCATGTGAAAAAAACCATAAACACAAAAACCAGGGCAACAACAGTGCCCTCCCCACCAAGGGATGCACAACAAACATATACAATTACCCCCCCAGGGTATGCAAATAAAAACGCCAACAGGAAAACCCATCCACCCCGAGGAAATGAATAAGGGGGGCCCCGGTGAAGGCCATGCCCCCCGAGGAACAGTATTGGAAAAACCCACAGGGGGAACGGATATAAAGCCCCTTGGATTTTAAACCTATTTCATCCCAACAAACAGTAAAGGGAAACAAAGGGTAAGGGTAGCGGGGAAATGGAAAAAAAAGACTGGAAAGGTATGTAACCCCCCAGATTACTGGTGTTAACGCATGATAAATGACGAATCTGCACTGTATGTGAACGGTGTTTTAAGTAAAGATACCTGTCCATCAGGCAGAGTGGTGAAAGGTGGTTATGTAGTGCCCGCTGAGCATACCAACGACTGTGGACAACGGTGCACAGCAGTGGGACAACATGTACACAGGGGAAAACCCCAAAGGCCCGCCATGGGGATTTCAAACACAAAAAATGCCACCACCCACGCTGATGCTGGCAGTGGATATCCAACAATGAAGTGCCACAGCAGGATAGGACATGTATGTATAGTGTCACAGCACACATGTGATGGGCATATACCGTCGATGTCATCCCGGAATGCCCCAGGGCCTGCACGTATCCCGCAGTAGGGGTGACTATGTCAAGTATGTGTAATGCAAAGCTGTCATGATGGATATGTTCAGAAATCATAACAGTATCACAGGCATAGCATGCATGATGGAGGGATGGCCTAATGTTATGTACATAAAAAAGGATATGTATGGCCTGCACATATGGGACAGAGTAGTAGCAGAATAGGTCCCAAAAATGGAGGGAACAGCAAGTAACCATGTCCAAACGTTCTGTAGCAGGTGCAATGTGTGCAACAATGAGTCCGGCAGGGGTAAACACATGTGAAAATGTACACAGTAGTGTCACCCCCCATGGTAGTGTCCACTGAACGCAGAGGTGGATGTCAACTGTATGTCTAAAGTACTGCTGTGGTGGTACCATGGGTCTGTGTCACCCTACCAGCAAGGGAGCTATCACATGACCAGTGCCACAGTTTTCCCCTGTGGGATGTGCACAGGACCTATGTCCCACAGCAGGTGTGTTTTCCAGTCTGGGAGGTCACACAGACCCAGGCTGAGCAATGTGGCATGTGTGCACACATGGGGGTGCTCCATTCACCCTGCCCACTGCAAACGCCATGTAGGAGTACTACATGCATCAGTAAGCGGAGAACATGGCCCATGGCAGAGTAGATGACACCCCCGTGTTAAATGGATGCAGGTGAGTACAGATGTGTTCAGACTGTCATTTGCATATGTAAACTGTCTGAGCCGGGGAGACATCACGGGATGACTATACTGGACATGTAAAGTTGTATCCATTGTGTAAGGTACACCACATGTGTTATTGTAACACTGCCCGGGACATGTGTGTATGGCACAGGACAAGGGCACCCCAAAGTACCCGCAAAATACGTCCAGAAATGGTGGCCCTGCAATGTGTACCCAGCCCAGTGGAATATGGCAACCACAGCACCATGTGGGCATTTTGTACAGCAACCATGTACAATGTGATATGCATGTATAGGGGCAGTATCCATGTGATACACAGGTGACTGTCATATGCAAAGGTGATGTGTATGCACTATGTGTGATGTAACTGATGCAATGAATCTACATGATATATCTGCCACACGACACCTGTATGGTTGTTAGCAAATGAGTAGGTTGAGCTAGAATGCTGCCAGGTATGTAGATGTGGTATATGTAGGCATGGACAGTACTCTGTGACAGCATGTAGTGTATGTAAGCAAATAGTGAGCATGAGGGGCCACATGACTTAGGACTGTGCAATGTCACATGTACCTGACATGTTGTAGGTAGCATAATATGCCTGCACCACTGTGTGACCTGTACAGGAGTCACATGGCAACATCCTGAGACATAGGGAATGTGATGCTGGATGTGTACATTGGCAATACCAGAATGTGGAATGGTGCTGAAGGGAAAAGAGGGATAATGTCTGATTTGTTACCCTCTGTACCACACCAACCACCCATGAAATTTATGACAGGTGGCCAGCATGGGATGTGGTGTGCTGGGGCCCACAGAAGCCCAACAAGGGTGCCAGTAAAGGCATGGAGGCCCAATGAGTGTGTGAAGCATGTATGTAAAGGATGTGGCCCAGTGCCATACTGAATGGCCCAGTCATGGGTGTACAAATAAAACCCAAGGTGATGAGTACCCCAGGAGGGAAGATGGGTAGGGGTGGCAAAACCCACATGGCAACGTCATCACGGGCACATGAATTAAGGCTTTTGCGTACGGGACAAAAGTTAGAACATCCGGTGTCCAACAACGCCCGGCGATGGAACCCACTTAATAATTGTCCAGCCATAAAAACCCTGTAGTAGTAGGTGTGATTTTTGGTAGGTCCCAGGCGGCAGTCCAAACACTTGTGGCAACCCAAGTTGATGCTCAGAATGGGATGTAGAAAACACGGATTAAACCTGGGGGGGGGCCCCATGCAATTTTGGGGCAGCATGTGAAAACATTGTGGGTTGTAGGGTTGGGGGGCCCCATACTGTCAATGACACCAAAACCCCTGAAAATTAACTCCTCCCCCAAAAACCTGACATGTGCCCAACACCACATTCCAAAAAAGGGAAATCCAGTGCGCGGAAAAGGGGTCCACCAGGCCTGTGTAAATAGTGGTCCCACCAGCGTAAAACAAGTGCACGGGATAGCGGGTGCCCAATACGCCACGGGTTCCCAATTCCAACTACCTCCAGGGAGCGTGTAGGCTGTAGGTGTACCTGCATGCCCAGTTTCCAAGGTGGCAGCGGGACGGAGGATTTTCCACAAAAAAGGGGGATGCAGTTAAGCCAAACACATGGAGGATTGATGCCGGGGGATTGAATTATGAAAGGTGTCACCCACCCATGAGTGCATCCCGCTTTGTGACTGGGCCATCAAGGGAAGGCTTTCGCCCTACATGGAAATGGCAAGGCCCTAAATATCAACCAACACCCAGCAGTAATGTGGTGTACTGTACCTGCGGTACATGTGGTGCGGAAAAATGGGTACTAAACATGGTTTCCTTGTAATGTGTCATGGATAACATTGTTTTTAAATCACTTTTTGGGGAACCCAAACCCCCCGTGGGTTGCACCAGTAGTCCCTGGGGGATGACTGGACAACTGGATGGCAGGTGTCTGTGTAGGGCATGGAGGCGGCCCCGGGCCCTCAAAAATTGATGTTTACGGGGTTCAGGCGTGAACAGACAGGGGGGGCAACGGGGGACCACATGAAAGTGTTGCCGTGCAGCCCGGAACAGAAAAGGCAGGCTAACACACATGGTGTGAAGTGTAATGGGGCGCACACGGGAGATGTCCCAGGTCATGTGTGCCACATGTGTGGTTGCCACGACTTTCAGATTACCAAATGTTGAAAGTCATAGCCAATGAAAATTTCCCAGTGCCAAAAGGGGCCAATGTAAAGTACCCTGCCAACCACTGCTACTGGAAATGGCAGCCCCCTGGGTTAACCCCAGGGGGATAATTTTATCCGCCCTTTAAAATTCACAAAATTAAAATTTAGCAGGTGCAAGGCAACACGGGAAGGGATGGGGCAGGGTCCCAAGGAGTGAACACCCGGGGCACAGTCCAACAATTGCAGAGTATACGACTGATGTGGAACTGCACTGACCCAACACCACGAACAGGGGGTTTTGGCAAACCCAGGCCAAAATCACACCGGAGGAGCCTGCTGGGGCCCAGGAATTTGCGGGGGCGGTGGGAAAGGGGCCCACCCTGGGGTTTTTGTTTTTAAAACAGGTGCCTGTGTGTTGGGGGGGGCCCCTTGGGGGAAACAAATTGGGGGGGTTTTTGGGGGGCTAATGGCATGGGGCCCCTTTTCCTTTTGGCCCTAAAATTTTTTGGTCCCCAATGGGGTTACCCCCCCCCCCCCCCCCCCCCCCCCCCCCCCCCCTCCCCCCCCCCCCCCCCCCCCCCCCCCCCCCCCCCCCCTCCGCCCCCCCCCCCCCCCCCCCCCCCCCCCCCCCCCCCCCCCCCCCCCCCCCCCCCCCCCCCCCCCCCCCTCCCCCCCTCCCGCCCCCCCCCCCCCCCCCCCCCCCCCCCCCCCCCCCCCCCCCCCCCCCCCGCCCCCCCCTCCCCCCCCCCCCCCCCCCCCCCCCCCCCCCCCCCCTCCCCCCCCCCCCCCCCATCCCCCCCCCCCCCCCCCCCCTCCCCCCCCCCCCCCCCCCCCCCCCCCCCCCCCCCCCCCCCCCCCCCCCCCCCCCCCCCCCCCCCCCCCCCACCCCCCCCCCCCCCCCCCCCCCCCCCCCCCCCCCCCCCCCCCCCCCCCAAAAAAAAAAAAAAAAAAAAAAAAAAAAAAAAAAAAAAAAAAAAAAAAAAAAAAAGACAAAAAAACTACAAAAAAAAAAAAAAAAACAAAAAAAAAAAAAGAAAAAAAAAAAAAAAAAAAAAAAAAAACAAAAAAAAAAAAAAAAAAAAAAAAAAAAAAAAACAAAAAAAAAAAAAAAAAAAAAAAAAAAAAAAAAAAAAAAAAAAAAAAAAAAAAACAAAAAACAAAAAAAAATAAAAATAAAAAAAAAAAAGAAAACAAAAAAAAAAAAAAAAAAAAAAGAAAAAAAAAAAAAAAAAAAAAAAAAAAAAAAAAAAAAAAAAAAAAAAAAAAAAAAAAAAAAAAAAAAAAAAAAAAAAAAAAAAAAAAAAAAAAAAAAAAAAAAAAAAAAAAAAAAAAAAAAAAAAAAAAAAAAAAAAAAAAAAAAAAAAAAAAAAAAAATTTTTTTCCCCAAATTTTTCTTATCACCCCAATGTGCAACACAGGTTTTTTTGGAAAAGGGGCTGTGGAAAGTTGTCCAACCCCCCAAGTGCTGTGTGGATGTACATGGCACAACACATGCATGTGCAGGTGTCCATGTGTATGGGGCCACGGGACGCCCCAAATGGCTACGACGTGATGTTTACTGACATATACACAGCCCCAGGTGAACAGTAGCACCGCCCCACATGGGGACCCATGCCAATGATATGGACACAGGTGCAGCCAGGTACACATGTCCACAGCAGGCTAACATCTACATGGTGCGGTACAGTGTGAGGGGTGGCACACAGATATGATGTGACACCCACTGCTCAATGGTGTGAAGCCAACACATGGGGCTGTGTCACTGCCAGATGTTCACAGATTACTGTGCAGATTTTTCAGCATGTTATTTCCAACAGTATGCCAGCACAGCAGTGTAAATGTGACCTGCCACCATCATTATGTCTTACAGATAATGCCACGCCCCCCCATTCACCCCCAGGAGGATGGGGGTTTTAACCACCTCATTCAAACCACGACATCCTTTTTAGCAGGGCCAAAAGGCACAGCAAGGGGGAGATGTGGCAGGAGATGCAGGAGGGTGAACAGCCGGGCGGATACAACCGAAATTACCAACAGATCCGCAGGCACTGCACAGACCTGACCCGGGCATGAAAGACAGGGGCGCTGCAATCGCCAGACAACAACGGGGACAGGTGGTGGGCCACCAACCCAGCCCCCACTCACAGCCACGGAGGAGCTCCTCCAGTCTGGGGACACCCAGGGAACAACACGCAGAAACTCCCATCGGGGAGGTGGGTGTCCCCCAAAACTATGGCGGGGCCCTGGTAAGTCAGTGTTGATGTTGTTTTAAGGGGGGGGGGTGTCATAGTACAACACATAATATAGCAAACATGCCAGGTATATCCCACAAGATGCATACTGTATGCTATGTTGTGTTAGCAGACATGTGCATAGCACATGCTAACTCACAGATGCATGATGTGACAGGGTGCTGACCGTAATAGTAATGGATAATGTGTATACCTTTGTGTCATCCCTTTACAGGTCCCTGGCGCGACAAGGGTCTGTGCAGGTAAGTCTGTTGCTAGTCAAAGGCATGTGTATTGATATTCCCCATGTGTCCAGGCATGACATACACCTGGGGCCCCAGTCACATACAGGTTGCACCACCGACACACACCACCCATGTACAGTAGATAAAACCATTAGCAGGGGAACACCACACAACCTATTGGTGTGTTAGGCATCAGCTATGCATACAATGGTGTAGGTGTTCCACAATGGCTGCATGTGTAGTATGCATTGGTATGCCTCTGCATTTGCACACAGTACCACATAGTGAGCTGTGATCTGGCCAGACACAGGTGTTACCAATGTGACCATCCCCCTGCATGGTGCACAGACATGGCACATGCCATGTCCCATGCAGGGGGATGTCTGCTGCAACATTTTCACACCATGACATGACCTATGACACATAGCAGACATCCAAAATGTCTGCATATCCGGGGGAATGTGACACCAACTAGAGGTTGTACACAGGGGCCACCACGGGGCCGGGGCCCGTTCCACCACACACAATTGTCAATGACCCAGACAGACAAGGCCATGGGGATACCTACAGGCATGTTGCCACACAGACATCCACAGTGGGTAGTCCCCGGGCACCCTGTACACACATAGTGGGCTCATCACTGTAGTGGACCCCTGGACATCCGATGTGGTACACCAGTGACATGGAATCCTTCCACAGAAAAGGTGCCACCAATGTCCACCATATAGGGTGCTGAGCAGCTGAACTGATTTTCAGACATGGCAATGTAATCCCCCAGGTCAGCGCAGAAACATACCTGTGTCCTTACGCAGTGGCACAGTCCCCACACTCCCCCTGTACAGCTATGTAAAAGCTCACACCAACCGCCCTGCACAGACATCCCTGTTACCCATACATTGTATCTGTAGACTGTACACATAACACTGCACTGTGACAGCCGTTGTGGTGCATGGTGGGACACCACCCCACATGTCCACATGATACCGAAATTTTTGTGTACATGACATAGTGTCGGCAGCCATGTGTACTGTCAACTCCCCGGGACACGGTGTATCACGGTGATGCATGCAAACTACCATGAATGTGTGTACTGCATGCCTACAAAAAGACACCTGCCTGTTGTATTGTTCCCACCAGGTCTGTGTGCATACTGCCACTATCAATGTCTGGTCTACTTTCACTGCTCTGTGGTGTGGAATGCTGCATGCCACCTGCAATATCACATGCATGATGTGTCTGTGTGTTTTGGGGGGTTTTTGTGTGGGGTTGTGTTTTTGTGTCTGTTGTAAAGGTATGTCTTTGTATTGACAGGTGCTGTAGGTGATTTCCCCCTCCTGGGGTCCATCTGATGCTAGTGTGCCCACAGATAGTAGCGGTGATGAGCATGTGGATGAGGCGCAGGCAGGGCATCACAGGCAGACACTGTGCCATTGGAGAACATCACATTACGCCCCTTCATCCCGCCCCGTTCAGATCCCAAACATACCCCAACACCGCCCCATAGATGACGGTCAGTCAGCCTGTTGGCACCGAGCAGGAATGTGTGGTG
This sequence comes from Protopterus annectens, assembly GCF_019279795.1. NCBI lineage: Eukaryota > Metazoa > Chordata > Ceratodontiformes > Protopteridae > Protopterus > Protopterus annectens. The sequence goes on along the minus strand of NW_025049356.1, from coordinate 6,233 downwards.
GCTGCAGAAGGTGGGTACACACGATGTTGCCAGTGTAATGACTGGTGCGGGCCACAGGCATGTGGCAGGTGCTGCTCGGGGGAGCACCGCTAGACATACACCTGCCATACGGTGCAGCAGCTGGTATAACCAGACGATGTTCCAGACTGTAATGGGGGCCCAGGCACGCGAACGGCAGAACCAGGAAGGGCAGAGGCTGCAGAGGTCTGCAATCCGTCCTTGAATGACAACATCCAGCATTAATGCCCAACAGCATCTTGCCGATGTTCTGGATAGGAGAGAATGGCTGGGATCCTCGAGGGCATGGCCATCCTGAGCGTGAGCTGTCCGTGCGGAACACCTGGTGGGGGTGAATGGGGCCCGGCCCCAAACACCACCTGCAGGTCAGCGCGCCCCACCTCCCATGCCCCCCAAACAGTGCTGGTAGCAGCAGCGGGCAGCTGCTACCCCCAAACCACCCCAGGACAAGCAGGCCAGGAGGGGCCCTGACGCTGGCACGCTTCCAGCGACATGTGACATCGGAGAGTGGACAGCCCGCCCTCCCCCCGGGTAGTCCCCGTCCCCAGGCGGGCCCGGGTCACGCCGGGGGACACAGTGAGCCCACCTGCACTGTACAGTCTGGGGGTGCCAAGCATACCCCGTAGGCATCACAGATGACTGAACTGTGTACACAAACCCACACACAGCAAACACAACTGTAGGGGTCCACCACACCACATGCAACCACAGTCATGCCCAGTCAATGCACAGGCCCTTAAAAACACATGATGTCATCCATTGGTACAGCCCATGCCTGTGGCACATATCACCCTGTGCATATGATGAAGTCTCTGCCGCAAACGTGAGCTACACCATCGGGGACGGTTATGCAAACATATTCTGATGCACAGGGTGGACAAAAATGAGAGGTGTATGTGATACCTGTGTCCGCATAGACGGGTGTGTATGTTGTGGTGTGTGTATGGCTGGTGACAGGTGTATGTGATGTGGGTTGTGCACTGACATCATGCAGCAGACATACCATGACAGGTGCAGCATTCATTGATCTGTGTACACAGTATGGGGGTGGTTACATGTGTAGCACCATGTTGGTTCAGTTAACCCGTGACAATGATGGTGTACTTGCATGTGCCTACTGGGAGCACTGTTATTAGTTCCCCTAGTGGGTAAAAGGCATGTCTGGCAACATCAGCATAGCACAGGTACCCAACCCATGGACCCCCACATAGGTACATAGGCCATAAACCCGGCTATGTGCCCCCCATGTGTGACCTAGCAAATGTGTGTCTGCTAACATTTTTGGGTGGGATGCCCATCCATCAGTCCCCAGTCCCTGTCCAGCATGACACACAGATGATGCCTGGCGATAACTATGTTCACACATCCACACGCCAGTTTCCTGGACAAAGGCAGTCAGGGCCTTTTCCCTTTACATGGGCTGGCACTCCTGTTTAGGGGGGCTGCCGTGACCCTGTTCCCCAGCACGCCCCCCTCATCTTTGTGGTGAGGTGTCTGACAGTCGCTTTGTGCCCGGGTTTTCCTGGAGCCTGGGGGGTGGAAATGCCCATGTCACCCAGGTCAGACATGGGGGCCAGGCACAGATCACCACAGAGCAGATGTGCTGGAAGGATCGGAGTCCCCTTGGTCGGCAGCCTGTCCCAGCACCCCCTCCCCGGGGTGGTCCTTCCGGGAAAGGGGTCAGTTAGGTACAGGCCAGATGTGCCATTGACGCATCATTGCTCTGGGGGGATGTGTACAGGGGGACAATGAACACCCCCGATGTGGATGATTCCTTCCAGACCAGGGGCCACAGTGGAATGTCTTCACACCCACATTGCCATTTGTGTGTTGACAGAGGTTACCGACAGGTGTGGTACCCCTTTCCATGAACATGTCCACCATTTTAATGGCTTACCACCTACATGTTACATTGGGCCCAACATGTGCTTCACACTGGGTACCTCTGCACCTTGTCTGGCATGTAACAGGAGGGCATGCCTCTGGCACCAGTTATCCATGTCTATGACGCCTAGGTGGATGTCCGGGCACATGGGGTGTTGGGTATGGTGGGGTAGTCATCTGCATACCTTGTCTGCCACAATCTTTATTGCATGCACATTGGAAGGTCGGTCATGGCAGGGGCCCAGGACTGAGCCCTGTGGGCCTCCACTGGAGACCAGATATGAGTCTGACAGGCACCAGGAACACCAACCCTGTGTGGTGTGACCTCCAACCTTCTGAGAACCCTCGGTGACATATGTCCCCACATGTACTGGCAAGCCTTTCCATGAGTCCCATGTGGGGTGTGCTCTGAACGCCCCCCCCAGGTCATGGTAGTGTGTGCAAACCCACTCCCCATCAATGGCCTTGGTGACCACTCCAGACAGGACGAGCAGGTTTTGGGGGGCAGGATCCCCCTTTACTATGTTGTTGTGGGTATGTTCCACGCCCCCTGTCCATCACCTGGGACCTCCCACAGCTTTGCAGACAAGGCTTGTCAAGCTGATAGGGGGGGCTGTCTACAGTCCAAAGAGCACTACCCTGGCATAGTGGGACCACAGATGCCATATGCCCTCCATGGGACATAGCCCATAGTAAGGCTAACATGACACAGTGGCCTCATGTGGGTCGAGGGCCTCGGGTGGGTAGCACACAGCCAGGGACACCATCGGTGCCCATTTGCTGTGTCAACCGCCATAGAGATATGGGGTCACCCAGGCCATATGAGATGTTTGAGGCTACACTCTGGTGGATGGATATGTCCCCTTTGGGGGGGTGTATGCATGGAACATGTCCGTGGTTTGGACAATGTCTGTGGGGGCAGTGACCTTGACCATTCTGGGCCCTTTCCGCCTGTTGCCCCCCCAAACCCTGTCCTTACCACAGTTAGGAAGGCCCTATGGTTTCCATGTGCCCTCTGCAGTAACCCCCCAAGCCCGGGGGTGATTGTATGTTGATGGTGACGCCGGTATGAATGGGGATGGTTCTGGTACGACATTGCTCGTTTTATTAGCTCCAACTGTTGATGTACAGTTGTCGGGGTCCACCAACCATGTGCCTACCTGTGGTGGACAAGGTCCTGATGTTATCATGTTCCCCGGTGCAGACATGGGGTGTGAGAAGGCATTCGGGCAGTTCTGGCCTGTTCAACACTGGCATGGAGGACTTTAGGGTACCACACCGGTCGGATGTGTGTGGTTTGTTGTGGGGAGGTCATCATTAGGTCCCCATGCCGGTGTTGGTGCAGGATGTGGATGACCAGTGGATCCACATATGGTCTGGGATCACCATTGATGTACATCCTGTGTATATCCTCACCATGTGTGATGGGGAGAACTGGTAGACATCCCCAGTGTATGGGGATGGTGTTTAAAAGTAGGTGGAGAACACCTGGGGCCGTGGCATAGGGTGTTTTGGGGTAATGTTCCCAGCTATGGGGGGTTATGTCACCAAACGGTGCTTTTTGAGAGCATGCACACTCACCAGTGTCCCAGGACTCTGCAGGTATCCGTGTTTGGGGGGGTGTCTGTAGCATGCAAAAAACAGGCCAGTCCTACCCGTTAATTGCACCGATATTCCCCAACGCCATTTGTGGCATGGCCGGGGTTTTTGTTGGAAAACACGGTCCACATTCTGCCACCATGCCCGCACCAAAGCATGTCTGCTCTGTGCCCTAAGGGCTGAGCATGCCCAGTAGGGAGCTTTTAGATGACACACAGCACAGTGCACACCCCACTGCAGTAATGGGGGATGCCTGTATCCCTTGCAACGCCCGCCTGTATGGGGGTTTTTGGGTTTTGGGCAAACACGTCCATTCTGCCACCCATGCCCCGCACCCTTTTATGCTGTCTGTGGGTCTGGTTCTGCCCAGTCAGCTTTTAGATAGAACAGCACATACACCCCCCGCGCAGTTTTAGGGGTGCCTGTATCCTCGCAACGCCACGCCCGTGGGGCCAGGTTGCTTTTTTGTGGCTCAACGGTCCACATTCCCCCCCATGCCCCCTAATTTTCATGCTGTCTTGCCGCCTTGTCTGAGCCCCAGTGCAGCTGTGTAGATAGAAAACAGTTGCACACCGCCCAAAGCGTTGGGGGGTGTCTGTCCCCCTTTTCAACCGCTGGGGAGGTGGGGAAAGTTTTTCCAGGCCCCCATTTTTACTATGTGTGCCTGGCCTGGCATCCGTGTATGGTGACCATCCGGGGACATGGGGTTTCCATGGGTCCCACATCCTGCCCGGATGCCCCTATATGTCGTGGTATCCCATTTTGTATGTTTTCAGTTTTGGTATTCCGCAGCCTGGTTTGCCCTTGTGGTAACAGGCCGCGGAACTCTGGCACCCCTTGTCTGCAGATGTCACCCCCCCAGTATGCCTCTGACATGTGCTCAGTAAAACCCCGGGAGCGCTCTGTAAATGCTTCATACTGTAGTGAGTTCATGTAGATAGGCGGTTCGCCCCGGCCCCCGTGTGTGTGTGTGTGTGTGTGTTTCCAGCTGCCTCTGGGATGAACATGCTTTTCGAACACATACCTTGGGCCAGCTATTGTCGGGTGATGTCACCCCAGAAGTATGCCCTGACAGCTGTGCTCAGTAAACTCGGGGGCTCTGTAAATGCTTCATACTGTAGTGAGTTCATGTAGATAGGGAGGTTCCGCCCTTCCGGGGTGTGTGTGTTTCCAGCTGCCCTGCGGGTGAACATGCTTTTAGACGCTTTAACACATACCTTGGCTATTGCCAGCTATTGTCTTGGGGGGTGATGTCACCAGCCTAGAAGTATGCCCTGACAGGGTGTGCTCAGTAAACTCGGGAGCGCTCTGTAAATGCTTCATCTGTAGTGAGTTCATGTAGATAGGCGAGGTTCGACTCCCCCCTTCCGTGTGTGTGTGTGTGTTTCCAGCTGCCTCTGCGGGTGAACATGCTTTTAGACGCCCAACACATACCTTGGCTATTGCCAGCTATTGTCTTGGGTGATGTCACCCAGAAGTATGCCCTGACAGCTGTGCTCAGTAAACTCGGTAGCATTCTGTAAATGCTTCATACTGTAGTGAGTTCATGTAGATAGGCGAGGTTCGCCCGCCCTTCGGGGGTGTGTGTGTGTGTTTCCAGCTGCCTCTGCGGGTGAACATGCTTTTAGACCAAAAAACATACCTTGGCATTGCCAGCTATTGTCTTGGGGGGATGTCACCAGCCTAGAAGTATGCCTCTGACAGCGTGCTCAGTAAACTCGGTAGCTTTTGTAAATGCTTCATACTGTAGTGAGTTCATGTAGATAGGCTAGGTTCGACTCGGGCCCCTTTCCGGGGGGTGTGTGTGTTTCCAGCTGCCCCGCGGGTGAACATGCTTTTTGACGCTTCAACACATACCTTGGCTATTGCCAGCTATTGTCTTTGGGGGGATGTCACCAGCCTAGAAGTATGCCTCTGACAGCTGTGCTCAGTAAACTCTGGTTCTGTAAATGCTTCATACTGTAGTGAGTTCATGTAGATAGGCATAGGTTCGCCCCCCCCGGGGGGTGTGTGTGTTTTCCCGCTGCCTCTGCGGGTGAACATGCTTTTAGACGCCCCAAAACATACCTTGGCTATTGCCAGCTATTGTCTTTGGGGGATGTCACCAGCCTAGAAGTATGCCCCTGACAGGGTGTGCTCAGTAAACCTAGGTTCTGTAAATGCTTCAACTGTAGTGAGTTCATGTAGATAAAGGGTTGACTCCCCCCTTTGGGGTGTGTGTTTCCAGCTGCCTCTGGGGTGAACATGCTTTTAGACGCCCAACACATACCTTGGCTATTGCCAGCTATTGTCTTGTGGGGGATGTCACCAGCCAAAATATGCCCTGACAGCCCGTGCTCAGTAAACTCGTAGCGCTCTGTAAATTTCATACTGTAGTGAGTTCATGTAGATAGGCAGGTTCGCCCCGCCCTTCCGGGGGGGGGGGGGTGTGTTTTCCCGCTGCCTCTGCGGGTGAACATGCTTTTGCGCAACACATACCTTGCCTACCAGCCCCCATTCCGTACGGTTGTTCCAACCCCCCCCCTTGGTACCAATTTTGCCTTGGGGGTTTGGTGGTTTGCCTTTTTTGGTCCCCCGAGGGCGGGGGGATTTAAAAACCCTAAACCCGGACCAACCGCCCCCCGCGGGGTTTTTTGGGGGGATGTTGGGGTGGGGGGCAAATCACCCCATGCCCTGCCAACCATTTTGGGGTGTTTGGGGGTTTTTTTCCAAAGGGGTCCCAGGCCCCCGCC
>NW_025049355.1:0-14151 GCF_019279795.1 Protopterus annectens | reverse complement strand
TATGTTAAGGTTGGTACCCTGCACATTGATGACAGATAGTAGACATGGTGTACCAGTGGGCTGCAGAGGGCATGGAACCCTGTACTGCAGTATAATAGGCATACTGCAGACAATGCCTTCACTATGTTCCCCACTGGATGCCTGCAACATATGTGGTGCCATCAAATGTGATCCACAGAGGCCATACAATGCCTTACACATATGCCCCAGCGGGATAATGCCACTGACACCAGGAAATACCTGTGTAATGCTATCAATGCAGGTGCAGGGTCAACATGCTGTCTATAACCAGGTCCTGTCACACCAGGCCAGTATTGGCATATCTGATGATAACAGTCTGTGCACACATCATGTGCCAGCTAAACCAGGTACACTTGTACATGTCACTGTATTACTATTGTGGACGTACCATCCCAGGCAATGCCCATGTCAAGGACTATCAAACACAGATGCATACATTGCAAAGCAATGGCCATACACAATGGTAACTAGATGTCAGACAGTTCATACAATACCCATCTGTGTTTGATGACAGAAGATACTCACACCTCTGGTGAACATACCGTACCACCATTGTCAGCAGTGTGATGCCAAGGATACCCTCACCCAGCCTTGAACAGCCATCTTGCACAGCCAACCACTACACACCCATGAAGCAATGCACACATGCATGTCAGTACTGGCACCTTGTGTTCGCATGTAGGGTATGATGCTCCCAACCACAGTCACACCCAGTATAACTCCCATTGGCATACTGACTGATGTCAGACACGATTCATTACGTTCCCAGCCTTATAGATCCTCCGATATCCCCTGTGGTGCATGTAGTACCTGTGCATTACTGCGTGGCAACCAAGTAGTTAGAAGTGTATTTGTGGCCTGGCAAAGTGTGTCAGAGTCTATTAGAGAGTGTGGTTGTGTTGATAATGACATCCATTCATGTGGACAGCCATGTGCTACACCTAATGTATGTCTACTATAGTCACTCACCAGCACACATATATGTTTTACAGCACACCAACATGTCAGCTTTGTGGCATGGAGTAACGGCATTACACTTGTGATAGTAATGACTAGTCAGTCAGGTTTGACAGGTGTGCGGACAGTCGATAATTTCCGTTTTAGTCTAATCCTCTCTTTGATGTACTTTGCCTCGTCTGTCCCTCCCACACACCTCTGGTGGCTATTGAGTTGTACACCAGCTCAGCTGCAGCTTGTATTTTGTAAGTGATGGTCATGATCAGGTGATGGCCTCTGCACCTATTGCCTCCTCTAGTTGATTGCAGATCTGAACAGCCAGATGATATTCCTATAGCCAATCGCATGGAAACACAGTACAATATCTAGGAACATCATGTTGTTGTTTCGCCTACGACAGCCGCCAGGAGTGGTACCTGACCTGATTTGGTGAACGGCATCACAGATGATATTTGATGTTCCTCAAAACAATCTCATACAGTTGGAAATAGCCTAAAGGCAGCGGTTGATGCCAGACATGACTACAGCATGTAAGTGTAGCTATGCTTCATTGAGACTACTGCCAGTTTAACAAGTTGTGTGCGGTAATGGCTATTCTGCATGTTTTAAACTGACAAGACAGTGCTCTGTTTGTGAGGGAACCCCCATCTGTAGGGCCATCTGTGGGACTGGTCAGTGTGTGGAACCATTTGTTTCCTGCTTCTACCACTGAACACACATTCGTGAATCCGCAGGAGCATACAGTGAGGGATTGCAGTCAGTACATGATGATAATGATGAGAGTTAATGCCATTGCATCCCTGATTGGACATATGTCACATGAAAAAGGTGGTATGACAGACGCACTGTCTATGGGTTCTCAAAGTGACATGCCAATAATGGGCCACTGTTCATAGCCTGGCACAAGTCACACGTCTTCTACACTTTGTACAGATGTCATGCAGTATATATGCATGTGTTGGCCGCCACTACTGCAAATGTATACCATCTGTTGAGTTGGGTTGATGGTTACATATCTATGGCTAATTTTATAAGTAATCCTGAATGCTGTTGACTATTACTAAGCCATAATTCATTGTTAAAATTACGCAACACCATAGGCTGTGGGCTGGTTTGAGGAGTCCCGGCAGAACCTCCTGTCCCCACTTCAGCTGGTCATGGCACTAGGTGCAAGCACATCGCGGAGCCCCAGCCTTGGACCTCCACCTCTTTTGGCTCTGCACTACCTTCTGGTGGAACCACCACTGAGGATGGAGCTTGTCCCCCCCTGAAAGCAGGTCCAGAACGTTTGTACACATCCTGGCTGTTGTACAGTCCTGGGAACGTGGGTGTAGGGGGCTCAATAAGGGTTTCCTGAGGCCAGATATCGCTTCAAAGCCTTCGAGGGCAGAGTGTCACATTTTACAGGGTGGAATGCCGCGTTCTCCTAGACAGCCAACCCAGCACTGCTACACCTTTGTATGGCTGTTTTGCAGCTGTTCGACACTGGTGCATTGGTGTCTTCTCCCATGGCTGGGGACCTCCGTTCCACTGTTTCCATCTGGGGATCATCATGGGCTTGTGGACAGCCGAACACCCTCCCTCATCCGGGTTTATCCCCCATCATGTGTCATATACCTGAGCCCTGTATGCTGTCTTGTCTGTCATCCTACTCCAACCTATCCTCCATGGAGCATGCCTACTCTCCTTCCCCACATCCCACTCTCACCCTACGAGAAACAAAGAGACCAATCGGTTCCTACGAACAACATTTTGCCCCATACTTTATAGCTGTCCATTTTCACACACGCGTGTCCACTCGGACATATAACCCTTTTAGCCATATGCATCACAACATACTCCAGTTGTTACTCACCTGTGTCTTTCAGGCACTGCGACCTGACATGCATGACTCTAATTGTTCCAGGTACACGTGATGCAGATAGACCATTGTACTCACAACACTACCCATCCCTCCATGGTTACCCCATTTCACCTTTTTTCATGATGATGATGTCACACACAGAACCTATTGCAAGAAGTACTTTGTTCTCACATAATGATTGGACAGGAACTTTTGTTGTTAATGTAAATAAATGCACAGAGTGATGTATTTAATAATGTACAAATCGACATTGTGTGTATTAATGACTTACGTCTGTCTTAGGAGTCTTGATATTACATAGGCTACAATTCACTTGCTACATAATACAGGCATTGCTGGTGTTTCCCTTTTCATTCCTTTGTAATGCTTGTTGTCATACGTTGGGATAAAGTTCTTGATATATATATATATATATGCCATATATATATATATATATATATATATATATATATATGCTATATATCAATATTCGATGATATGTGTGTGTGTGTGTGATGATGGCAATATCCTTATCTATCTGGGCATAAACACACACACATACATCTAAGCATGATGGAATATTTATTTCCTCATACCCATGTTGAATGATTTCTTAAATTTCGGATGATATGTCAGTGGAATAAGATCCAATACCAGAGCATCTGCCATGAAGCTTTCATTGGTAAATCCACAATAGCTGATGTGTAATGAGTGTTCCTGAAGTTGTAGAGACTTGCAGGAAGCCATTTATTTTGTTGCTGGGCAGAACAAGGCCATTGGATACGAAGTGAGTAAGGCACATTAAAGCAGTTGTGAGCAGGTGTGCATGGGTTTGCACGAGCTAAGCAATGCCCAACACTCAGGTTACAGTTTCTTACACTCTGTTAGCCTCTACATTGCTTCCTCCAGTGTAATACTTTCCGTGATACTGGCGGCCAAACAGGCTTATGTTCCACTTGCTCCCTCACTCTGCAAAATACCTGTATTTGGTGTTTGCATCTGACACTTACACCCTGGTGGGAGTGAGGACTATGATATTACGCTTGTGATGCCTATTACATTGGGGTTACATGCCTACAGTATCAGGAATGGCTGCCTATTAAATGAAAAGCATGCCGTTCAACTGTAATGTGGGAACTAAAAGCGGGCCTGTCCAGAGTTTGATTCATATTAGTGGTGGGTTTCGCTTTTACAATCTGCAACCTCCTGGCTAATACATGGGAACTGACACTCTTCAATGCAAACAAGTATTTGGGTTTTGGACCCCACATCGCTTCAGCTGAGTCATGCTACTGCATACCTAATATTCTATCATCTTTCAAAGGTTGCATCAGTGAATATGTGCTTTTCTGTCGCTTATCAGACCTCTCATAAGGAATGGACGGAAAAATATCAGACTGAATCAGGAGACACATCATAACAACATCAAGGACACATTTAAATTATTAGTGCTATTAACCTGACAAAATTGACAGGCTCAGAGCATATGAATTCATACACATTTTCTGAGGTGAAATGATGTTTATAACCGCTGGTAATTGTTGTCATTATTCATTATAGTGTATCTACCAATTCCTTCTCTCCAAAAGTCACTAGTTTTAAGACATTAGTGGGACAGAGTAAGAAATTAAGTCAAATCAGGGACATCCCTGGAAATCGCGGAATCCAGTTCAGAGGCAGCGGATCCCTATTTGTTCTCCCAACTGGTTTATGTCCTGTCCAGTGGATTTTTGCTCTTAGGGTTTGAGAGGTAAATGGGCGCCATGTCTATTAGCCCTATATTTCGGGGATTACTTACATCCCCTGGACGGTCCTCCGCCATGACTGCACCAGCCAACTTACCTGCACGCGCTAGGCCCATAATTGCATACCCATAGTTCCCACCTGCCCCTCCTCTACAGCATTCACCCTCTTACTGTGGTGCATATATAAAACAACATAATGGGTCTATGGGTGATGCTGCATTATGTATATATCTATATGTAGGTATGTATATGTGTTCTGTCTGTGTATGTGTACATTTGTACTAAGAAGAAGGAGAGGCTTATCTCTATGTCACTGTGGGTAGATATACACACTCATACCTCTACATATATACATCTACTTCTGGTTATTCAGTTCCTTGCCATATAGATTACACTTTGCTGCAGTGGGAATCGTAGTGGGTGTGGATGCTCATTGGGCGATGCCTTTTCCCATTTGCTTACATCCCTGGGGCTGTCCATAATGGTCCACATCAGCCAACACCTGCACACCTAGACCCATAAGTAGCTACCCATAGTTCCCCTACCCGCATCTCCTCTACAGCACCCATCCTTACTCTGGGTCCTGGTTGGTTCTGAACACACCACTACATGCTGCCTACTCTCCACTTCACGGGACCCATTTCATACAATTGTCTTGACCCGGCATTAACTTCAGGCTTTCACACCACCCTTGTATGCCGGGTATGTATACACCTCAGCCAGAATGTTTTGGTTTATCACCTTTTTGATTGGTCTTGCCAATTTTTTTGGGGTGTCCCGCAAGGGACGTTCCTGCTGTGTTCCAAGATTAGGAATTCTCCGGTGCACTGTGTACCCTCCTCCCTCCGGTTGTTATCCTGCCTGTGGTCTGGGGAGCAGTGAACTCTTTTACATTGTTTGCCAGCAGAGTGTTTCCCCGTGTCCTGAACCGTTGGGGTTGGAAGGTCATGTATATGTTTCTTGCTTGGGCCCTCACTTCCATTGGCATAGCCTGTGAACATATGTCATTCTTGTGCACTGTTTCCTATCATAGCTGTAAATCTATGTATATCTAGGGCACACACACACACACACACACATATATATATATGTATATATATACGTGATATGTATATGTCTTGCAAATATATATATATGTATATGTTCAGTAAATATATATACCGCCGCCATATATATATATATATATATATATACAATATATATATATATATATATATATATATATATAATATGTGTGATCTGTATTGAAGCTAAATGCATACCCCACGCAAATGCACTTACACATGCTTACTGGTGTTTATATATGCTTAAACCTGCTTACAAGTGCCTTATTCATTATGACACTGACACTTCACCTCACAGTTAACTTTAAATTGTTATTTTGCATCGTTATACAGTGGACAGATGTCGCAATAGCTGTATTCATGTACAGATTACCGATGTTAAATGGTAATTGACGAGTGGGGTTCGAACGGAAATGTCTGTTCGTTAGGCGGGTTGCTCTAACCAATACACTATTGCAGAAGCTAAGCTTCATTTGCATATATACCCATATACAAATGGCTCCTGGTTCCTCCAAAAACCCACCCTAACACTGCAGTCATCCATTCTCCTTGTTGGATTAAGCGTGTAGCCACACCACTACACATTGGCCACTCCCTACTCCTGTAGACTCTTCCCATCAGTTGACTCCACTCTATGTATCCTCAGAATCTCCCAAACTTTTAGTCCACACAAACACTGGTGACATGAGCTTTACAAAGGATACTATTCACAATTTTTGGGTTGTCCCATATGGGACATGCATGTTCTTTATGTCAAAGATTAGACTCTATACTATTACATCCTTACCTCAAGTTAACATGACACTACAATAAATGAATAAGTATTCTATGTGGTAATGCACACGTGAGCCTAATTATGCATGTGTTTGGCTTATTTCTTTATAACAATAGATCTTTTCAGTTTAGTAATTGGTTTGTCAGTAGCAGGGAGATCACAGGACTGATTTCATGTGTGGGAAAGTCCTCATATTTCATTTTTTTTCAGCACAGCACTGACTTCCTTCGACATTGCACACGTTCAAGTTTTAGCAGTTTTGTCCCTTCCCTCTTATGCAATAACCTATTATTCTATCTACTGTTGAGATTTGTAAGCGCACATTCATGTTATTTATGTCTGCAAATGGAATAAATGTGTGTTACAGAGAATGTGTTTCTACATGTAGATGTCTGCATGTGTGTGTACGCATATATACTTATACTTCAAACTGCTGACCTCCATGGGTGGTCCTTATCCATTAAAACTGTAGCTCCTCCATCCAACCCTGGCACTCCCTACTCCATAATTTCATACCCATAGATCCTCCACCCCACCCGATTCAACATACATGCATACTCATCCATTGTCCAGTTGTTATCGCAGCCATGACACACCCTCCAGACATTGCTGTCTCTCCCAAGTGTTATGGAATTTAAAATGCATGTTGTCCCAACTCATGTATTCTCAGTCTCTCCCACCATTTAAGTTCTTGAACATACCTGCCCTGCTTGTGTAATGGCTCGGATGGCCAAATAGCCTATCAGTTTTTGAATAGTCCCGCCAGGGACTTTCCTCTGTGTGTAAAGTAGACTTAGCAGATCAACAATGTTACTCCACTGGTAAATATCCTGCCTGTGGTGTGTGAGTATCAGTGCTTTGCTCAATACCTCGCACAGTATTTGATATGATATACGCCGACAGCACTATATAATACTGGGTTGCTGTTGATTCCCTTCTCATTCCTTTCTTGCATGAGTTATTGTTACTACTATCCTTCTTCATATATATATATATATATATATATATATATATATATATATATATATATGTGTATATATTATGTATCTGTAACATACCCTATATACATTTCCCCATACTGGGCACTGCTTAGTGACCTTACTATAAGCTTATCTCCAGACTCTGCTTACTGGTACTTATATATGTTTACTGCCGCTTATTTGTGCTTACACCCGCTTCTACTAGTGCCTTATTCATTAAGTGACAGTGCCACTTTGATTGAATGATATTTAAGTTAAATATCCATGCGATACCTTTATGTCAGCCTTCTTTACAGTTAAAATTACATTCATTCCACATGGAAAATGATATGTGCTACGGTTGGGCCTCGCTGAACCCGAATTTCTGTTTGTTAGTAATGGATGCTCTAAACACTACACTATTGACATTTACATTGATTCTGCATTTTTTCTATTTGAATGAATTTGATGTGTAAGCTACACCCAGCAGAGGGCAGTGACACGCAAACACATTGCACTTGCTTACACCTTTGATATTGCATCAATTCAAATGTATAATAGGGACACGGGAATCTAATTGTGAAAGTTCTAGGACAAGGCTCAGCATTCCACCACGCATTTGTGTGTTTACTACTTCAGTTTTATTTCACTGTTCATGGACACTCTTGCATGCTTAGCATACATTTCCGGGTATCCACGGACACTAAATTACTGATTTACTATTAGAGGCGTGGCCTCACTAGTAGTGGGCAGCATAGTAAGTTTTGCAGCTGTCAGGCATGTTTACACCTCCTCCGAGAGCACTTGTACACACCCCCTGCACTTGCACATGTTTCCTGTGCATGTCGAGGGTGCGGCTGCACACCCTCACACATATTCATAAGCTGCTGCTCCACCATCTGTAGTGAGGACGCCCGTGCAAGGCTAAAACCATCTCAAGGCCGTAAAGCTTCTTGAATCCCGAGGTATATATTGTCTTCTCATTGAGCCCAGGGACATGCAATTTTGTTAATTTTTTGCACTTCTGTGATTTCTGAATGACAATAAAGTTTACTTTGACTTTGATTTCTGTTGCATGAGTTCCAGACCCTTTTTTGTATCAGTGAAGTGCTCTCTGCTCTTTCATATTAAAGTACAAACACAAATGTGTTTCTTTCTATTTTGTTCACTTTGGCTAAGGTAGTGACTGTCAGTGTTGTAAATCTGGCATTTCAGACATGACTTTACCCATCATCCTAAGAGACAAAAGGTGTTTTTCTGTGCTTAATTCTACAGTTAGTCAGTTTATCCTCACTAATCTTTGCATTCATCAGTGTTCCAGTTGATGTAAAGATACACATTTCCTTCATGACATCATTTTCATTTCCTTTTCCCCCTGTCCTGACATTTGTCTCATTCTCTCTCTCTCTCTGGACAGCTCTCTGCTCCTGCTTGTAATAATGTAATTTGTATTGTTTGATAGATAATTCCGGTGTGCCCACCTTTACAGCACAATGCATACACCATTCCCCTTTGCTGACTATTTTGTTACCTTGTTCTTGGTTGTCTTGATATATTTTCCAGCTGTGACATAACCATCATTATAATCTGATCTTCATGTTTCCTTCATAAAACTTAATTGCATTAGTGACTATGTTCTCAATTACCAAAGACTCTCTTGTCTCTTCCAATATTAGTTCATTCTTCCATCACCCATGGCCCAAGTCTTCCACTCTTTGACTTTTCTTGCTTCTGTTCTAACTCTCTCAGCTCTGATTACTGTCTGTGATGGTTTTGATCTTCACTGTTAACAGAAACACGCCAGACAAATAACAGGAAGTTTCTCTTCCTCCTCCTTTCTTTTCTTTTCAAGCCCTTTCACACTAGCAGCATCCCTTTTCATTCTCTGTCCTTCTCACCTGTTCGACATGCCTCCCCTGGTCATATATTCTGCTTACTCTCCTTGCACCGGCATTTGTTTCTGACTCAGTCTTCCCATCATCAAACTCTACTGTTCTCTTTTGTCTATCCAGCTTGACATCCTTGTCATTTTTCATTGCTGTATTTTACATTCATCCTTCACATCATTTATTTATGCATGCATGTATGTATTTGCATATGCATTTATGCACATCTGTAGGCATATGTGTGTGTGTGTGTGTGTGTGTGTGTGTGTGTGTGTGTGTGTGTGTGTGTGTGTGTGTGTAAAGTCTATATATATATATATATATATATATATATATATATATATATATATATATATATATATGTGTGTGTGTATGGGCCTACTTTCTACTTATCAGAAGTTCATTTCTTTGAACTGTACTACACTGATCCATGCCACCGACTCTCACATCACTGAAAAACATTAATGCAAATTTACTATGCATCACCTGAGTGTTCTAAGATAACCAGAAAACTCATAACTCACTAAAGTGTTACCAAAAAGACAAAGACATGAAATAACGTATTTAGAATGTGTACACCCTATTGTAGAAATAAATACACAAAACAATGGCTCAAGTGTAAAATAACCTTCTTACATCTTTCAGAAGAGTGGCAATTGCTGTCACATATTCAATGCAATTACACTCATGAATAACAAAACACAGACACAGCAGATATATAAAACCCCACACACAACAACACAAATAGTTCGATTTGCAGGGCAAGCCCCTGCAACCCCCACACCCCTGAAAATTATACATACCAGCTCTGAGATCGCACTGCAGTAAAACAAGGCTAGATTTCCGATCCTTACTGTAGTGTGATCTCTCTTTAAAAGTTACGAGCTCTGTAAAATTACTTCTTCCGAATCCATGCATACTTCTATACTTACCTGCATATCCCTCATGTAACAGAACTGCTATGCTGGACCAGAAGGAACACAAAGTCAGACTACTTCTACTTCTCCAACTACCAGCACAATGGTACATGAATTGATTACCTGAGATTCAGCAAAGTAAACTTTGAATAGTGCATTTTTGTACAACTGACTCGGTTATTTCAAGTTTGCTGAAACATAAATCTGGTAAGAGGAAATAGACCCAGTTGGCTAACCAGGAAATTTTGACTGGGCACAGACACTTTTCACTAGATTGCCAGGAAGAAGAGCTTCACAACATATCAAATATAATGATACATTAAGATATATGTATGTAATATTGGTTACACCGTAACTGTATACTGCATTTTAACAATACTGACAATGTGATATCATATGTTTGAAAACTATTTGGGGTCATACAGGAATATAAAATATGCACATTTACACAAAGCAATGGAAACATTTGCAGAGATATCATGGAGAACAGCAGAGCTCATACAAAATATAATTATTTAAGATGATTGTTCAAAAGGTGTGTTAGTAGCTGAAAGCTTCTACAAGTTAATATATCTGACCAGCTAAGATGTTATAGTTTGCTATGATCATCTGCACGTTGTGTTTGGGTAAAAAAAAAATTAAGATAAAATGATAAGTTCAACCCCTTTTATGTGAGTGTCAAGGTACCATTCTTTTATCATATAATTTGCCAGCTTGTGTCTGTAAAATGTTATTTCCTCCCAATGTACTTACTAACTTGTAAAATCTACCACAGATGACATACAACATATAACTTCAAATTAAATATATATACTACGAATGATTACTACAGCTGAGACCACCGGTCTTTGTAAAAAATAAAGTAATTTTAAATATACAGTTACAAATAAGGCAGATTCTTCCAAATAGAAAAAGTCTTGCAAATTAACTAAATGTACATTAAATCGTTTCAGCTCAGGTTTATGCTGTTGGGAAACAGTCTCTGCTGATAACTGTCTTTGAGGATTCCTCTGGCAGGAATGATGTCACTGTTATTCTCCAAAGCCTTTCTTCATCACAGTTGATTCTCTCTCTCCAAGAGTGGTTCCTTTGGGCTCCATTTTCCTTTTCATTAAGATGAAATGCTGTCTGCCTGGTGTAACCATAACCCTGTTTTTTTAAATTATATCCATCAACTCATTAAATAAACTTTCGCTTACTAATACAGCCAGTTAATTATCTGGACATAAAGCAACAGTTCTATCTTAACAAAACACAATCTGCATTTAATGAAATGTCAGTAAACTTATAAGTAATTGAGAGGGTGGCCTAATGGTTAAGGTGTTTGCCTTACAAACACAAAGTGTAGGGTTTGAGTCTCACAAGGGATAACTGGCTAGGCTTAAAATGACCCACAAGGGCAGTTAGCCTAGTACTAATCTATGAATTTACATCACTGTTAAAAAAAAATATGCCACTGTTTACATGTATAGACATGCTTTATGGCATTATTTATATATATCTGGGCCATTGGTTTTCGTTTATTTGGAAAGAACCAACACAATATGTTGCAGTTCTTGATCATCAGTTTCATGCATAATATATGAACTGTGCTCTCAACACAGGTCATCTGCATTGTGAGGGCCTCACCTGACAGATGCATCAACTACAGTCAAGACTATGCCCAATGCAACCTCTCTTTGTCTCTTCAGTCTGTGCTCCTAGTCTCTGCTGCCACTTTCTACTATACTGCTCTGCATCTCATCACCACAGAAGTTCAAATTCATTCTATCAGAATCTGGAACTGACACTATGGTGTGTCTGCCTCATGTTGTGAGCTCTCTATTAGATTATTTTAAGACATTTCCTTATAAATTGGTCTTTTTTGGAGCTCTGCCCTTCTGCCCATAATAAGATAACTTTTGAATCAGATTTACTTTGCCAGGCAGTTGTTTATGTGTGTTCTTGTTCTCACCAGCGATTTCTTTAATTCTTCTTTCTCTACCTAGATGAGGTATCATTTTTCTGAGTTGCAGGTATAGAGTTTAGTTTTACTTCATCATATTCACTAATCTATGCTTGCTAAGCTAATTACAAAGATATGTACTTCCCTAAATTGCTTCAGAATGATGGTATTGTACATCTGTTCTGGTCCACTCACCCAACTAACTCTGTAGTTTATCTCACAAAATAGTTAATTTGTTTAAATGAAGCAGATATCTTTTCTTCCACAGAGAATGCTGTGCACACATTTTGTGCTTCATACTGCAAACTTCCGTTGACCTTTGAATAATCTCCTGTGTGCAGAGTTTGTGGATAATCTGTGTTAGCATCAGTACATGTTCTGTCTAAAGGGGTCTGTTCCTAGGTGTCTGCCTTAGTCATACTGTGTACTTAAGTCAATAAAGTTACAATATTATGTTGTTCAGGAGACCAGCTGTTGCCTGTGAAATTAATTAAATCACCAAATCCTTTTCGGGAAGAACAAAGATGTGACTCAGTCAACAAAGGCACAGGATGTTTCAGTAAGACAACAAACATTAATTTTGTTTCATAGAATTTGGGAGGAGCTAAAATGTTCAAAAATATATTGGCTTTATTAAAAGAAATGAAGATAAAGATTAGGAAATGTATTACAGCTGCAGTAATACAAAGGCATAGTGATATGTCTCAAAGCTGGGGAATGAAAGAGAGGAGTCATTATTTTATTTCATCAATACATGAAGCTTTAGATGGACTCTTACAGAACACATTTAATAGGACGTTATGATTATGAATCTCCCTCTAGTTATCATTTGTGTACAGTGCGAATTAGTAAAATAGTGACAGATAATGTATAAATGCACAAGAAAAACAACATGAGACAAGGCTGTGTACAGGGGTTCAGTGGTAAACAATTCAAATGAAAACAGCAAAAACCAGAACTCCAACAAATAATATAACAAACATAGTTTATTCAGTCGGCAATGCTATCAGGACATCACCCTTTCTCAATGCTCATTTAAAATTAGTATCAAACTTTTACAAAAACACTACATGGTTATATCAGCCAATCAGAAAAAAGAATCCATTCATTTTCCTCACATGTGTCTTAAAGGTGAAAAACAACTAAAAATATCAATAGCATTTTATCACATCTCATATAAAACTATATATATATATATATATATATATATATATATATATATATATATATATAATTAATAAAATTATAGATTATATAGTATATATTCATTATGCCATAACAATATTATAAGCACCATAGAAGAACAGCATTAAAAATATACATACATATTCACAATTATTAAATTACAAACTGCAGCCAGGATAAACATTTATAATTTTATAATTTTGTTTCTTTTTTAATACAGGATTTATACTAACAGATGAATTCAGACCGATTTCTTGTCAGCTTGTAAAATAGAGATCCATTTATACTCTACTAATTCTGTTTCATTTATAATATCACCCCCTCTTATCTCAGATGTTAACTTCTGTATAACTTTAAACTTAAATATATGTTGCACACCTAGTTCCTTAACATGTCTCCAAGACAATTCATATTAACCCCACGTCTACTGTCCAATAAGTGCTCAGATATCTTTTCCTTTAACTTCCTGTTACACATTCCTAAATAGAGGCTTGAACAGGTGGCACATATAGCTTGATACAAAACATTATCTGTACTACATGTTGCAAAGGAAGTAAGGTCATATACTCTATTACTCACAGGATAGATGAACTTAACTTCAGTTAATATGTACTTACAGAAAGAACAGTTGTGACAAGGGAAAGTACCCTTCTTACTACTAGTAAATCCAGACTTCCTATATTAAATTTTATAAATATAAATGTTGTTTCAAGTTTTGACATTTCTTAAATGCAAATTGTGGTTTATCTCCTACAATACATTTTAACTCTGTAATGACATTCAAAATAGGCCAAATATTCATAATAATACCAATAACTTCAGTAGTTCTCGAATTATATTCACTAAGATAATAT
>NW_025049354.1:0-14704 GCF_019279795.1 Protopterus annectens | reverse complement strand
CCAAGAACCAGGATTGCCCTACCCCTTTGTAGGGTGGATAGTACCCTACACACCTGCAGAGTTTCAGCCTCCTAGCTTTTTCCCTCTTGGAAAAACAACTTTCCAGGGTTATTTTTCTCTATGCAGAAACATGCTTGAAATGCATAGAAAGCTAAAAACAATAAGCGGTCATACTGAAACTGGCAGTTAAGCCAGAACCAGGATTGCCCTACCCTTTGTAGGGTGGATAGTACCCTACACACCTGCAGAGTTTCAGCCTCCTAGCTTTTTCCCTCTTGGAAAAACAACTTTCCAGGGTTATTTTTCTCTATGCAGAAACATGCTTGAAATGCATAGGAAAGCTAAAAACAATAAACGGTCATACTGAAACTGGCAGTTAAGCCAGAACCAGGATTGCCCTACCCCTTTGTAGGGTGGATAGTACCCTACACACCTGCAGAGTTTCAGCCTCCTAGCTTTTTCCCTCTTGGAAAAACAACTTTCCAGGGTTATTTTTTCTCTATGCAGAAACATGCTTGAAATGCATAGGAAAGCTAAAAACAATAAGCGGTCATACTGAAACTGGCAGTTAAGCCAGAACCAGGATTGCCCTACCCTTTGTAGGGTGGATAGTACCCTACACACCTGCAGAGTTTCAGCCTCCTAGCTTTTTCCCTCTTGGAGAAAACAACTTTCCAGGGTTATTTTTCTCTATGCAGAAACATGCTTGAAATGCATAGGGAAAGCTAAAAACAATAAGCGGTCATACTGAAACTGGCAGTTAAGCCAGAACCAGGATTGCCCTACCCCTTTGTAGGGTGGATAGTACCCTACACACCTGCAGAGTTTCAGCCTCCTAGCTTTTTCCCTCTTGGAAAAACAACTTTCCAGGGTTATTTTTTTCTATGCAGAAACATGCTTGAAATGCATAGGGAAGCTAAAAACAATAAGCGGTCATACTGAAACTGGCAGTTAAGCCAGAACCAGGATTGCCCTACCCCTTTGTAGGGTGGATAGTACCCTACACACCTGCAGAGTTTCAGCCTCCTAGCTTTTTCCCTCTTGGAAAAACAACTTTCCAGGGTTATTTTTCTCTATGCAGAAACATGCTTGAAATGCATAGGAAAGCTAAAAACAATAAGCGGTCATACTGAAACTGGCAGTTAAGCCAGAACCAGGATTGCCCTACCCCTTTGTAGGGTGGATAGTACCCTACACACCTGCAGAGTTTCAGCCTCCTAGCTTTTTCCCTCTTGGAAAAACAACTTTCCAGGGTTATTTTTCTCTATGCAGAAACATGCTTGAAATGCATAGGAAAGCTAAAAACAATAAGCGGTCATACTGAAACTGGCAGTTAAGCCAGAACCAGGATTGCCCTACCCCTTTGTAGGGTGGATAGTACCCTACACACCTGCAGAGTTTCAGCCTCCTAGCTTTTTCCCTCTTGGAAAAACAACTTTCCAGGGTTATTTTTTCTCTATGCAGAAACATGCTTGAAATGCATAGGAAAGGCTAAAAACAATAAGCGGTCATACTGAAACTGGCAGTTAAGCCAGAACCAGGATTGCCCTACCCCTTTGTAGGGTGGATAGTACCCTACACACCTGCAGAGTTTCAGCCTCCTAGCTTTTTCCCTCTTGGAGAAAAACAACTTTCCAGGGTTATTTTTTCTCTATGCAGAAACATGCTTGAAATGCATAGGAAAGCTAAAAACAATAAGCGGTCATACTGAAACTGGCAGTTAAGCCAGAACCAGGATTGCCCTACCCCTTTGTAGGGTGGATAGTACCCTACACACCTGCAGAGTTTCAGCCTCCTAGCTTTTTCCCTCTTGGAAAAACACAACTTTCCAGGGTTATTTTTCTCTATGCAGAAACATGCTTGAAATGCATAGGAAAGCTAAAAACAATAAGCGGTCATACTGAAACTGGCAGTTAAGCCAGAACCAGGATTGCCCTACCCCTTTGTAGGGTGGATAGTACCCTACACACCTGCAGAGTTTCAGCCTCCTAGCTTTTTCCCTCTTGGAAAAACACAACTTTCCAGGGTTATTTTTCTCTATGCAGAAACATGCTTGAAATGCATAGGAAAGCTAAAAACAATAAGCGGTCATACTGAAACTGGCAGTTAAGCCAGAACCAGGATTGCCCTACCCCTTTGTAGGGTGGATAGTACCCTACACACCTGCAGAGTTTCAGCCTCCTAGCTTTTTCCCTCTTGGAAAAACAACTTTCCAGGGTTATTTTTTCTCTATGCAGAAACATGCTTGAAATGCATAGGAAAGGCTAAAAACAATAAGCGGTCATACTGAAACTGGCAGTTAAGCCAGAACCAGGATTGCCCTACCCCTTTGTAGGGTGGATAGTACCCTACACACCTGCAGAGTTTCAGCCTCCTAGCTTTTTCCCTCTTGGAAAAACAACTTTCCAGGGTTATTTTTTCTCTATGCAGAAACATGCTTGAAATGCATAGGAAAGGCTAAAAACAATAAGCGGTCATACTGAAACTGGCAGTTAAGCCAGAACCAGGATTGCCCTACCCCTTTGTAGGGTGGATAGTACCCTACACACCTGCAGAGTTTCAGCCTCCTAGCTTTTTCCCTCTTGGAGAAAACAACTTTCCAGGGTTATTTTTTCTCTATGCAGAAACATGCTTGAAATGCATAGGAAAGGCTAAAAACAATAAACGGTCATACTGAAACTGGCAGTTAAACCAGAACCAGGATTGCCCTACCCCTATGTAGGGTGGATAGTACCCTACACACCTGCAGAGTTACAGCCTCCTAGCTTTTTCCCTCTTGGAAAAACAACTTTCCACAGGTATTTTTTCTCTATGCAAAAATATGCTTGAAATGTAAAAAGAAAGCTAAAAACAATAAGCGGTCATACTGAAACTGGCAGTTAAGCCAGAACCAGGATTGCCCTACCCCTTTGTAGGGTGGATAATACCCTACACACCTGCAGAGTTTCTGCCTCCTAGCTTTTTCCCTCTTGGAGAAAAACAACTTTCCAGGGTTATTTTTTCTCTATGCAAAAACATGCTTGAAATACATAGGAAAGCTAAAAACAATAAACGGTCATACTGAAACTGGCAGTAAAGCCAGAACCAGGATTGCCCTACCCTTTGTAGGGTAGATAGTACCCTACACACCTGCAGAGTTTCAGCCTCCTAGCTTTTTCCCTCTTGGATAAACAACTTTCCAGGGTTAATTTTTCTCTATGCGAAAACATGCCTCAATTGCATAGAGAAAGCTAAAAACAATAAGCGGTCATACTGAAACTGGCAGTTAAGCCAGAACCAGGATTGCCCTACCCTTTGTAGGGTGGATAGTACCCTACACACCTGCAGAGTTTCAGCCTCCTAGCTTTTTCCCTCTTGGAAAAACAACTTTCCAGGTATTTTTTCTTTCAAGCATGTTTCTGCATGAAAAAATAACCCTGGAAGTTGTTTTTCTCAAGAAAAAGGAGGCTGAAACTCTGCAGGTGTGTACTATCCACCTACAAGGCAATCCTGGTTCTGGCAACTGCCAGTTTCAGTATGACCGTTATTGTTTTAGCTTTCTATGCATTTCAAGCATGTTTCTGCATGAAAAAACCTGTGGAAAGTTGTTTTCTCAGAGGAAAAGCTGAAACTCTGCAGGTGTGTACTATCCACCTACAAAGGGCAATCCTGGTTCTGGCAACTGCCGGTTTCAGTATGACCGTTGTGTTTGGCTTTCTATGCATTTCAAGCATGTTTCTGCATGAAAAAAACCTGGAAAGTTGTTTTTCTCAGAGAAAAAGCTGGAGGCTGAAACTCTGCAGGTGTGGTACTATCCACCCTACAAAGGGTGCAATCCTGGTTCTGGCAACTGCCGGTTTCAGTATGACCGTTGTTTTAGCTTTCTTTGCATTTCAAGCATGTTTCTGCATGAAAAAAATACCTGGAAAGTTGTTTTCTCAGAGAAAAAGCTGAGGCTGAAACTCTGCGGGTGTACTATCCACCTACAAAGGGGCAATCCTGGTTCTGGCAACTGCCGGTTTCAGTATGACCGTTGTGTTTTAGCTTTCTATGCATTTCAAGCATGTTTCTGCATGAAAAAACCCTGGAAAGTTGTTTTCTCCAAGAAAAGCTGGAGGCTGAAACTCTGCAGGTGTACTATCCACCTACAAGGGAGGGCAATCCTGGTTCTGGCAACTGCCGGTTTCAGTATGACCGTTGTTTTAGCTTTCTTTGCATTTCAAGCATGTTTCTGCATGAAAAAATACCTGGAAGTTGTTTTCTCAGAGAAAAAGGCTGAAACTCTGCAGGTGTGTACTATCCACCTACAAAGGGAGGGCAATCCTGGTTCTGGCAACTGCCGGTTTCAGTATGACCGTTGTGTTTGGCTTTCTATGCATTTCAAGCATGTTTCTGCATGAAAAAATAACCTGGAAAGTTGTTTTCTCCAGAGGAAAAGCTGGGAGGCTGAAACTCTGAGGTGTGTGGTATCCACCTACAAAGGGGCAATCCTGGTTCTGGCAACTGCCGGTTTCAGTATGACCGTTGTGTTTTAGCTTTCTTTGCATTTCAAGCATGTTTCTGCATGAAAAATACCTGTGCGAAGTTGTGTTTCTCCAAGGGAGGGCTGAAACTCTGCAGGTGTGGGTACTATCCACCTACAAAGGGGCAATCCTGGTTCTGGCAACTGCCAGTTTCAGTATGACCGTTGTGTTTTTCTATGCATTTCAAGCATGTTTCTGCATAGAAAAAAACCCTGGAAAGTTGTTTTCTCCAGAGGAAAAGCTGAGGCTGAAACTCTGCAGGTGTGGTACTATCCACCCTACAAAGGGGCAATCCTGGTTCTGGCAACTGCCGGTTTCAGTATGACCGTTTATTGTTTTTAGGTTTGCCTATGCATTTCAAGCATGTTTCTGCATAGACAAAAACCCTGGAAAGTTGTTTTTCTCAGGAAAAAGCTGGAGGCTGAAACTCTGCGGGTGGGGTACTATCCACCCTACAAAGGGTAGGGCAATCCTGGTTCTGGCTTAACTGCCAGTTTCAGTATGACCGTTTATTCTGTTTAGCTTTGCCTTTGCATTTCAAGCATGTTTCTGCATGAAAAAAATACCTGGAAAGTTGTTTTCTCCAGAGGAAAAAGCGGGAGGCTGAAACTCTGCAGGTGTGTACTATCCACCCTACAAAGGGTAGGGCAATCCTGGTTCTGGCCCAGTTTCAGTATGACCGTTTATTGTTTTAGCTTTCTATGCATTTCAAGCATGTTTCTGCATAGAAAAATAACCCTGGAAAGTTGTTTTCTCCAGAGGAAAAGCTAGGAGGCTGAAACTCTGCACGTGTGTACCCTACTATCCACCCTACAAAGGGTAGGGCAATCCTGGTTCTGGCTTAACTGCCAGTTTCAGTATGACCGTTTATTGTTTTAGCTTTCCTATGCATTTCAAGCATGTTTCTGCATAGAAAAATAACCCTGGAAGTTGTTTTTCTCAGAGGAAAAAGCTAGGAGGCTGAAACTCTGCAGGTGTGTAGGGTACTATCCACCCTACAAAGGGGTAGGGCAATCCTGGTTCTGGCTTAACTGCCAGTTTCAGTATGACCGTTTATTGTTTTTAGCTTTCTTTGTGCATTTCAAGCATGTTTCTGCATAGAAAAAATAACCCTGGAAAGTTGTTTTTCTCCAAGAGGGAAAAAGCTAGGAGGCTGAAACTCTGCAGGTGTGTAGGGTACTATCCACCCTACAAAGGGGCAGGGCAATCCTGGTTCTGGCTTAACTGCCAGTTTCAGTATGACCGTTTATTGTTTTTAGCTTTCCCTATGCATTTCAAGCATGTTTCTGCATAGAAAAATAACCCTGGAAAGTTGTTTTTCTCCAAGAGGGAACAAGCTAGGAGGCTGAAACTCTGCAGGTGTGTAGGGTACTATCCACCCTACAAAGAGGGAGGGCAATCCTGGTTCTGGCTTAACTGCCAGTTTCAGTATGACCGTTTATTGTTTTTAGCTTTCCCTATGCATTTCAAGCATGTTTCTGCATAGAGAAAAAATAACCCTGGAAAGCAGTTTTTCTCCAAGATGGAAAAGCTAGGAGGCTGAAACTCTGCAGGTGTGTAGGGTATTATCCACCCTACAAAGGGGTAGGGCAATCCTGGTTCTGGCTTAACTGCCAGTTTCAGTATGACCGTTTATTGTTTTTAGCTTTCCCTATGCATTTCAAGCAGGTTTCTGCATAGAAAAATAACCCTGGAAAGCTGTTCTTATCCAAGAGGAAAAAGCTAGGAGGCTGAAACTCTGCAGGTGTGTAGGGTACTATCCACCCTACAAAGGGTAGGGCAATCCTGGTTCTGGCTTAACTGCCAGTTTCAGTATGACCGTTTATTGTTTTAGCTTTCTATGCATTTCAAGCATGTTTCTGCAAAGTGAAAAAATAACCCTGGAAAGTTGTTTTTCTCCAAGAGGAAAAAGCTAGGAGGCTGAAACTCTGCAGGTGTGTAGGGTACTATGCACCCTACAAAGGGTAGGGCAATCCTGGTTCTGGCTTAACTGCCAGTTTCAGTATGACCGTTTATTGTTTTAGCTTTCACTATGCATATCAAGCATGTTTCTGCATAGAAAAAATAACCCTGGAAAGTTGTTTTCTCCAAGAGGAAAAAGCTAGGAGGCTGAAACTCTGCAGGTGTGTAGGGTACTATCCACCCTACAAAGGGTAGGGCAATCCTGGTTCTGGCTTAACTGCCAGTTTCAGTATGACCGTTTATTGTTTTAGCTTTCCTATGCATTTCATGCATGTTTCTGCATGGTGATAAAATAACCCTGGAAAGTTGTTTTTCTCCAAGTGGAAAAAGCTAGGAGGCTGAAACTCTGCAGGTGTGTAGGGTACTATCCACCCTACAAAGGGTAGGGCAATCCTGGTTCTGGCTTAACTGCCAGTTTCAGTATGACCGTTTATTGTTTTAGCTTTCCTATGCATTTCAAGCATGTTACTGCATAGAGAAAAATAACCCTGGAAAGTTGTTTTTCTCCAAGAGGAAAAAGCTAGGAGGCTGAAACTCTGCAGGTGTGTAGGGTACTATCCACCCTACAAAGGGGTAGGGCAATCCTGGTTCTGGCTTAACTGCCAGTTTCAGTATGACCGTTTATTGTTTTAGCTTTCCTATGCATTTCAAGCATGTTTCTGCATAGAAAAATAACCCTGGAAAGTTGTTTTCTCCAAGAGGAAAAGCTAGGAGGCTGAAACTCTGCAGGTGTGTAGGGTACTATCCACCCTACAAAGGGGTAGGGCAATCCTGGTTCTGGCTTAACTGCCAGTTTCAGTATGACCGTTTATTGTTTTAGCTTTCCCTATGCATTTCAAGCATGTTTCTGCATAGAAAAATAACCCTGGAAAGTTGTTTTTCTCCAAGAGGAAAAAGCTAGGAGGCTGAAACTCTGCAGGTGTGTAGGGTACTATCCACCCTACAAAGGGTAGGGCAATCCTGGTTCTGGCTTAACTGCCAGTTTCAGTATGACCGTTTATTGTTTTAGCTTTCCTATGCATTTCAAGCATGTTTCTGCATAGAAAAAATACCTGTGGAAAGTTGTTTTTCTCCAAGAGGAAAAAGCTAGGAGGCTGAAACTCTGCAGGTGTGTAGGGTACTATCCACCCTACAAAGGGTAGGGCAATCCTGGTTCTGGCTTAACTGCCAGTTTCAGTATGACCGTTTATTGTTTTTAGCTTTCCTATGCATTTCAAGCACGTTTTTGCATAGAGAAAAAATAACCCTGGAAAGTTGTTTTTCTCCAAGAGGGAAAAAGCTAGGAGGCTGAAACTCTGCAGGTGTGTATAGTACTATCCACCCTACAAAGGGTAGGGCAATCCTGGTTCTGGCTTAACTGCCAGTTTCAGTATGACCGTTTAATGTTTTTAGCTTTCCTATGCATTTAAAGCATGTTTCTGCATAGAAAAATAACCCTGGAAAGTTGTTTTTTTCCAAGAGGGAAAGCTAGGAGGCTGAAACTCTGCAGGTGTGTAGGGTACTATCCACCCTACAAAGGGTAGGGCAATCCTGGTTCTGGCTTAACTGCCAGTTTCAGTATGACCGTTTATTGTTTTCAGCTTTCCCTATGCAGTTCAAGCATGTTTCTGCATAGACAAAAAATAACCCTGGAAAGTTGTTTTCTCCATGAGACAAAAAGCTACGAGGCTGAAACTCTGCAGGTGTGTACTATCCACCCTACAAAGGGTAGGGCAATCCTGGTTCTGGCTTAACTGCCAGTTTCAGTATGACCGTTTATTGTTTTAGCTTTCCTATGCATTTCAAGCATGATTCTGCATAGAGAAATAACCCTGGAAAGTTGTTTTTCTCCAAGAGGAAAAAGCTAGGAGGCTGAAACTCTGCAGGTGTGTAGGGTACTATCCACCCTACAAAGGGGTAGGGCAATCCTGGTTCTGGCTTAACTGCCAGTTTCAGTATGACCGTTTATTGTTTTTAGCTTTCCCTATGCATTTCAAGCATGTTTCTGCATAGAAAAAATAACCCTGGAAAGTTGTTTTTCTCCAAGAGGAAAAAGCTAGGAGGCTGAAACTCTGCAGGTGTGTAGGGTACTATCCACCCTACAAAGGGTAGGGCAATCCTGGTTCTGGCTTAACTGCCAGTTTCAGTATGACCGTTTATTGTTTTAGCTTTCCTATGCATTTCAAGCATGTTTCTGCATAGAAAAAATAACCCTGGAAAGTTGTTTTTCTCCAAGAGGAAAAAGCTAGGAGGCTGAAACTCTGCAGGTGTGTAGGGTACTATCCACCCTACAAAGGGGTAGGGCAATCCTGGTTCTGGCTTAACTGCCAGTTTCAGTATGACCGTTTATTGTTTTTAGCTTTCCTATGCATTTCAAGCATGTTTCTGCATAGAGAAAAAATAACCCTGGAAAGTTGTTTTTCTCCAAGAGGAAAAAGCTAGGAGGCTGAAACTCTGCAGGTGTGTAGGGTACTATCCACCCTACAAAGGGGTAGGGCAATCCTGGTTCTGGCTTAACTGCCAGTTTCAGTATGACCGTTTATTGTTTTTAGCTTTCCCTATGCATTTCAAGCATGTTTCTGCATAGAGAAAATAACCCTGGAAAGTTGTTTTTCTCCAAGAGGGAAAAAGCTAGGAGGCTGAAACTCTGCAGGTGTGTAGGGTATTATCCACCCTACAAAGGGGTAGGGCAATCCTGGTTCTGGCTTAACTGCCAGTTTCAGTATGACCGTTTATTGTTTTTAGCTTTCTTTTTGCATTTCAAGCATGTTTCTGCATAGAGAAAAATAACCCTGGAAAGTTGTTTTTCTCCAAGAAGAAAAAGCTAGGAGGCTGAAACTCTGCAGGTGTGTAGGGTACTATCCACCCTACAAAGGGTAGGGCAATCCTGGTTCTGGCTTAACTGCCAGTTTCAGTATGACCGTTTATTAGCTTTAGCTTTCCCTAAGCATTTCAAGCATGTTTCTGCATAATAACCCTGGAAAGTTGTTTTTCTCCAAGAGGGAAAAAGCTAGGAGGCTGAAACTCTGCAGGTGTGTAGGGTACTATCCACCCTACAAAGGGTAGGGCAATCCTGGTTCTGGCTTAACTGCCAGTTTCAGTATGACCGTTTATTGTTTTTAGCTTTCCCTATGCATTTCAAGCATGTTTCTGCATAGAAAAAATAACCCTGGAAAGTTGTTTTTCTCCAAGAGGTAAAAGCTAGGAGGCTGAAACTCTGCAGGTGTGTAGGGTACTATCCACCCTACAAAGGGGTAGGGCAATCCTGGTTCTGGCTTAACTGCCAGTTTCAGTATGACCGTTTATTGTTTTAGCTTTCCTATGCATTTCAAGCATGTTTCTGCATAGAGAAAAATAACCCTGGAAAGTTGTTTTTCTCCAAGAGGAAAAAGCTAGGAGGCTGAAACTCTGCAGGTGTGTAGGGTACTATCCACCCTACAAAGGGTAGGGCAATCCTGGTTCTGGCTTAACTGCCAGTTTCAGTATGACCGTTTATTGTTTTAGCTTTCTATGCATTTCAAGCATGTTTCTGCATAGAAAAAAATAACCCTGGAAAGTTGGTTTTCTCCAAGAGGAAAAAGCTAGGAGGCTGAAACTCTGCAGGTGTGTAGGGTACTATCCACCCTACAAAGGGGTAGGGCAATCCTGGTTCTGGCTTAACTGCCAGTTTCAGTATGACCGTTTATTGTTTTTAGCTTTCCTATGCATTTCAAGCATGTTTCTGCATAGAAAAATAACCCTGGAAAGTTGTTTTCTCCAAGAGGAAAAAGCTAGGAGGCTGAAACTCTGCAGGTGTGTAGGGTACTATCCACCCTACAAAGGGGTAGGGCAATCCTGGTTCTGGCTTAACTGCCAGTTTCAGTATGACCGTTTATTGTTTTAGCTTTCCTATGCATTTCAAGCATGTTTCTGCATAGAAAAATAACCCTGGAAAGTTGTTTTTCTCCAAGAGGAAAAAGCTAGGAGGCTGAAACTCTGCAGGTGTGTAGGGTACTATCCACCCTACAAAGGGTAGGGCAATCCTGGTTCTGGCTTAACTGCCAGTTTCAGTATGACCGTTTATTGTTTTAGCTTTCCTATGCATTTCAAGCATGTTTCTGCATAGCGACAACAATAACCATGGAAAGTTGTTTTTCTCCAAGAGGAAAAAGCTAGGAGGCTGAAACTCTGCAGGTGTGTAGGGTACTATCCACCCTACAAAGGGGTAGGGCAATCCTGGTTCTGGCTTAACTGCCAGTTTCAGTATGACCGTTTATTGTTTTAGCTTTCCTATGCATTTCAAGCATGTTTCTGCATAGAAAAAATAACCCTGGAAAGTTGTTTTTCTCCAAGAGGAAAAAGCTAGGAGGCTGAAACTCTGCAGGTGTGTAGGGTACTATCCACCCTACAAAGGGGTAGGGCAATCCTGGTTCTGGCTTAACTGCCAGTTTCAGTATGACCGTTTATTGTTTTAGCTTTCCTATGCATTTCAAGCATGTTTCAGCATAGAAAAAATAACCCTGGAAAGTTGTTTTTCTCCAAGAGGGAAAAAGCTAGGAGGCTGAAACTCTGCAGGTGTGTAGGGTACTATCCACCCTACAAAGGGGTAGGGCAATCCTGGTTCTGGCTTAACTGCCAGTTTCAGTATGACCGTTTATTGTTTTTAGCTTTCCCTATGCATTTCAAGCATGTTTCTGCATAGAGAAAAAATAACCCTGGAAAGTTGTTTTTCTCCAAGAGGAAAAAGCTAGGAGGCTGAAACTCTGCAGGTGTGTAGGGTACTATCCACCCTACAAAGGGTAGGGCAATCCTGGTTCTGGCTTAACTGCCAGTTTCAGTATGACCGTTTATTGTTTTTAGCTTTCCCTATGCATTTCAAGCATGTTTCTGCATAGAGAAAAAATAACCCTGGAAAGTTGTTTTTCTCCAAGAGGGAAAAAGCTAGGAGGCTGAAACTCTGCAGGTGTGTAGGGTACTATCCACCCTACAAAGGGGTAGGGCAATCCTGGTTCTGGCTTAACTGCCAGTTTCAGTATGACCGTTTATTGTTTTTAGCTTTCCCTATGCATTTCAAGCATGTTTCTGCATAGAAAAAATAACCCTGGAAAGTTGTTTTTCTCCAAGAGGAAAAAGCTAGGAGGCTGAAACTCTGCAGGTGTGTAGGGTACTATCCACCCTACAAAGGGGTAGGGCAATCCTGGTTCTGGCTTAACTGCCAGTTTCAGTATGACCTCACTTCCCTTTGTGGAGGGGGTGGGGTCTGCAGCACTGCAGAGGGCTGGTGAGGAGACTGCTCCTGTTTCTAATGTTCCTGCTAATACTACAACTTTTCCTGAGATGAGAATTGTGGATACATACTCTTTGGCTTCTGTTCCTGAGGATTCTACTTTGTCTATGGCTAAAAAACGTGCTAGGGATGTGCAGACTGCTGCTATTCTAGAGTGGGGTACTGAAGACATTGATCTTCCGCCAGCAGACTCTCTGGCAGCTTCCGTTTTCAGGCAGGTAAAACTTCTTTTTCTGCTTCCTCCAGCACTTCTACTAGTGCCTCTAAGGTTACCCATGTGTTTAAAAGACCTTTTGAGGCAGTAGAAGTAGCAGAAATGACTGAAAATAGCGCTAAGCAGCTACAGAAAAAAGTCACTTTGCAGTTTAAAATTGGCGCCAAAACCGGCTTGCAAAGCGCCGAGAAAGACATTCCTGCATTACAAAGTTCAAATACGGCTTGCACAGCGCCTGATGGACTTGCAAACCCCATTCCACCTAAGTTATACTCCCAGGCAGCTTCTCCTTCACATCCCAGTCGGACTTTTCAACAAAAGTCTTGCATTAGATTTAAAACAGCAAAAAATGACAGGATGTCATTAAGGAGCTTATGGGCTGATCTGCTTGCTCCTGCAGGTCTAAAGCTTTTGGACTTGGCTGGGGTGATACCCTGGCCGAATGAAAACATGATGGAGGTATTCTTTGAGGTTCCTCTGGTTGCAGCAAACTTTTATGCTAAATTTCAACAAAATAAGTCAATTTCTCCCTGGAACTTGTATGAGATTTCTCAGTTAAATGTGCAGCTTAAGAAAAAGTTGAGGTTGTCTTTTAAAACTATTTATATGTCTTCTGACATGATTAAAGCCCACATTTCTCAGCGTTGTTCTGAAGTACATAGTATTGTTAAAACTTGTTCTCCTGATCTACCTGGTGTTTGGGATGGTGGCTGGGAGGTTTGGGTGACTATGGGGGTCACTGACAAGGGTATTGCTCATCTTCCAGGTGTGTGTTTTGTGGGCGGACATAGAGGCACAATTAGATATGCTGGCCAGCCACGTTTTTGTTTCTTTTGTGGGGACTTTTCTCACCTGATATCTGACTGTCCTGCCAAAAAATGTACTCGGTGCGGCTCTCTTTCGCACTTTACCAGGTCCTGTCCTAATAAATGTCCTCATTGCGGAGAAGCCCACCATTGGTCCCAGTGCCCGTTGGTGGACACTCCACTGGAGGAACCTGTTTCGAAGGTTGCTGTGGAGAAAGTTTGGATCCCGTACTTTCTGTTTCTTCTTCTGCTGCCAGTGCTGAAGAGCAGGGTAGTCATATGGCTGTGGACAGTCAGGGTCATCATCGTCCCAAGTGGCTGGTCCCTCTGATGCATATGTTCCACCGCTAAATGTACCCTTGGAGGATGACATACCTCCTAGTTCTCCGTCCCAACCCCTTTTACCAGGTGTTCAGCAGTCTTTCTCTGTACCTCAGACCGATGCTGACATGGAAGTGGACCCTTCTGATACTGGCGTGGTTCAAGCTGCTTTAGTTGCTTCTTCTTTTTCTTCTGCACATTCGGCTGTTCCCATAATTGTTGAATCTCACCACGAAAGTGACCCAATGGTTTCTCCTTCTTCTCCTTTATTGGACTCTTCTTCTGGTAGTGCTGCAGGGCGGAGGCGTGGTCGTTCGGCCTCCAGAGGGCGTATTAAAACTTTGCAGAAGGGATCGATAGACACTCCGGATGTTGGATATGGCTAATTTCCTGATGGCATTCTGTAATGTCAATCTCATGCTTTCTTTGTCGAAGCAGATTTGTGTAGCAGATTGGATTCAGACGTACCAGTTTGACTTATTGTGTTTACTGGATGTTGGTCAGCTGCCCTTGGAACTTCAAGAACAATGGTCTGGGTTGTGTCCTTATGATGTTCAGTGGTCAGCGGGGCTGGATAAACACTCTGGTTTGGTGGTGTTGTGGAATTCCTCCACAGTACATGTTTTGGATGTTATACACTTGGTGCGGGTCGTTTACTTTGTTTGGACATTAAGTTTCAGTCAGATTATTATAGAGTCTTTTTTATTTATGCTTATGTTAGTCTGGGTGAGAGATGTAAATTGTTTAAATGTCTTCAACCTTTTTTGCAGGTGGACTATTCAATCATCGTGGCGGGGGATTTTAATGCCCATATGACTGATGACTCTCACAAACATAAATGTGATGTTAAGCTATGTCACAAGATAATGTCTCAAGCTGGTTTGTCATTAAGTTTTACTCCGCCCTTTTCTTATTTTAAAGGTACGGTTCGTACTTTAATTGATTTCTGTTGGCATACCCCTGATGTGGCTTGTTCTAATTTTGATTATTTTTTTCTTCCATTCACTGACCATGCTCTTTTGGCGTACACCTTTGGCTCTGCCACTACTTTGCATAGAGGGAAAAGCTATGTGAAGATGAGTCCGACTCGTATACAATCTGATGACTGGGCTGTCATTTGGCAAGACCTGTGGCAAGGGCAGATGTCCCTTTGGGATTTATATGATTCCGCCGCTCATTGGTGGAGGGATTTTAAGATAAAATTAATTGACAGGTACTGTGCTTATGTTCATGAATGTTGTTTACAGCTTAAAGTGTCTACTTCTGCTGCCTATCACGATTATGTGTGTCATGCTAATGCAAATTTGTCTTCTACCCTTATAGCTTTGCATGAGCTTTATGAATTAAATGTGGAGAGGGAAGACGAAACTCTTTAACGTGGCCCATTCCTTAAAGGGTTCGGGTGAGGAGTCTTTAGCGTATGTGGGAAAGATGAGGCATCAACGTACCTCCACCATGCAATGTCTCAAGTCTCCCGAGGGCACATTGTGCAACACCCTGCAAGGGATGCAGAATATTGTTTTTCAGCATTTGTCTCATTTATATGGTGGTAAAGCACCTGTTTCATATATTTGGGGATTAGCAAAGTTGCCCTCTTCTCTAGGGCGTGTATTGATGCTGCCATCACTTTGTCAGAAGTGCGTCATGCCATCCG
>NW_025049353.1:0-11420 GCF_019279795.1 Protopterus annectens | reverse complement strand
TTGGGGTAACTGTTGTGTTGCAGTATAAATGTTTTATATCCCATCAGTCCTGCTGCAGTAACTGTATGAATGTCCTCAATTGTTATCTGCACCCATACTACTTAACAAAGTGTACCAGCTGCACACCATCACATGCTAACATTGACTATGGCAATGTGCATTTTGTGCTGTTATGTAGATTCAGCTACATGTATCTGTTCTGTCACACATGCATTTATACACACCCTGCTACCCACACACATGCACACGCTCACCTGCCATTCCCATTATTTATCACCCTACATGAGTAGCTGTTGATACATGACAGGTACACATTTCAGAAGTGCACTATGTTGTTTACTACTGGCATCCCCTTCTCTACCTGTACTCACAGGGTGCAGGCAACCTCATCAGTTGGAAGATGTAATGTGCATCAGGTACTGTAGTACCCTGATTGCCACAGCAAACATGTTTCCCATACGGAATACACACACAGACACATCCCACATCCACACACTTGCCACATTCAGGCTTCAGAACACTATCTAGGTATATTCGGGTACATGTGCGTGTTACAGTAGCATGTAACACTATACT
Source organism: Protopterus annectens (assembly GCF_019279795.1). Classification (NCBI taxonomy): domain Eukaryota; kingdom Metazoa; phylum Chordata; order Ceratodontiformes; family Protopteridae; genus Protopterus; species Protopterus annectens. Next base: position 10,844 of record NW_025049353.1, on the reverse strand, counting down.
GAGTACTGGCAGTTAGTTGTCTGTTGTCATGTTGTCTGTATAGAATAAAAGAATTGTTTTATTATCCTACTCCGTTTTGTGGACATTACTTGAACAAGTGTTACCTTACATGTGTTATCAGTACCAACACCTTCTGTTTTGTAGTTTTGTTTGTATAGGGTGCTATCAACATCACTGCTTGTTAAGGGTAATGACCACCCTGCAGTGCATAGCCCCATGTGGCAAAAGCCACATCCCACCCCATCATTGTGCACACACACTAACCCCAGCAACAGTAAAACACATACTTTCCATTTGCAAGATTCAAACCCATACCTAACTGTGCAATGACAGTAGAAACAGACACATTAGCAGAGTGTGCTATTTGCAGTAGTTGGAGAAATCTTTACTAATGCTGTACTTAGAGGGTGCTGACATCATCTGTGTGTAGGAGGAGGGATGTGCACCCTGTAGTGTGTTCTCCCAGTTGGCAAAAGGCAGTTAATCCTCCCAGCATAGTGCACACACATAAACCACACTCATACATTCCCTTTGCAGGATTCAAACCCCCACCTAACTACGTAATGACACTGAAGAAAGACACATTAGCAGAGCGCGCTATGCAAATTACTGGAGGACGTTACTACAGGTGATATAGTTATACAGTCCTGACATCATCACTGTTTCAAAAGGGGGATCTGCATCCTGTACGATACTGTCACGGTTGCTAATAGGGACATTTCCCACACACACACATCGATGTGTTGGAGGTTTGCATATGTGGGGGATCCAGAACACCAGTGTGATTAGTATATGGTTTGATTGCAACAATGAGGGATATACTCCCAGTGGTGAGCAGTTTTTACTCATGTTTGTAAAGATCAGCTATAGTATAGCTGCCCCTCTTGTGGGAAGGTTGGTTACCTGTTCCATAGCCAAAGAATGTCTGATCAATGGGAACCTTAGAGCTTGGGTATTGTGGCCTGTGTAATGTACACAGTCTATGTTTGGGTAGCTGGCATCACCCAGTATGATGGTGTTTGCAGAGTAATCTAAACTCTCCTGTGTCAGCATGAAGGCTGTGTGGGAGACCTGAGTTTGAGAGGGTGCTGTAAGAGCTCCTCTGTGTCTCTTTCCATGTGGTCCAGGGAGGTACTTCCCAACAGGTAGCTGACTGTGACCCTCCCTTGCTCTGTCTGGGGGGCGCACGCCTGTCAACAGCTCATGTCAAGCAAGTGCACACCCCTCATAAATGATGTGGAAACCTTCAAAGGCCCAAGGCCTGTTGAAAATATGGACCAGACTGCAGATACCTGTATAGAGGCATTCTGTGGACACATTCAGGAATGCATGGATCATGAAGCCACATATGAAAGCATGACCCAATTCTCCAAAGGCAGATGTCCTGGGTGCCAGACACCAGCCATAAACACACTATACAATAGAAGGATGGCGCCACTACATGATACAACAACCTCCCAAAATGTGAAGGCACCACTGATGAGTATTGGAAGACAACTACAGGCACCCATATGATTGTCTAAGGCCATCTTTGAGAGAGGATTCCACAAGCCACTGAGGATAATCACAAGGCTGCCTGTAGTTATGTTAGTAACCTGGGTGGTACTACCCAGATATGCTCAGAGGTAATACAATATGTCACACAAAATATAAAACACACAGACATTGCCATCATCCTAGTGGACAGGTTCAATGCTGCCTTCTCTCCCCACCACACCAAAAGGGAACATATGTCTCGCATCACAGTGCTTCCCCCCCCCCTGACATCACAGATGCTCAGGTAAGAGATGCCCTTCCCAAAGCAATAAACACTGCATCAATGGGACCAGACAGTGTCCCAGGCTGTGTCCTACATGAACCACAAGAAGAGCTACACCCAGACATAACACCACTGTTCAATCCCAGCCTTAATACATGATATGTGGCCAGAGAGTGGCATACAGCAACAGTGGTCCCTCAACATGCAGGTGGTGCCGTCACGGATCCTGGACACTACTTATGTCTGACTAGCTTTGTCTGCAAAGCTATGGCAAGAATCATCAAGAACCTCACATATCTAGATATTGTGGACCTACAGACATGTCACCATACACAGTTTGGCTTTGTCAATGGCAAATCCTGCCTATCAAACCTGTTTGCTTTGTTTGAAACAGTCACCAAGGCCACTGTCAAGGGGTAGGAGGTCCAAAAGCCTACCTGGACCTTGCATAACCCTTTGGGATACAATACCCCACTTGTGCATTCTGGGGAAGCTCACCAGTGTACATATTAACCCCTATGTCACTATGGGTTTTGCACAGTGGCTCAAGGGCAGAACACACATGGTAGAATTGCTGGAGCCATGTCAGCCTCCAACCTGGTACAAGTGGTGTCCCACAAGGCAAAGCCCTAGGGGCTGTCATGTTCATTATATATTTGTCATAGGTACAGGCCAACATGGAAGTACTGTGGCTCAGCAAGTCACAGGTGCCTGCAGACTGAACACCATAATCAACTCAACAGCTAACACACGCATCCCCCAAAAGGGACTCTTGAAAACCCCGATTTTGTGCCACAGCCATGGCCTCAACGTGAATGATAGAAAGAGTATAGTCATCCCGTTTGTCAAACACTAAATGACCACAATGTACCTCATATGTGTTAATCCAGTAAGTGCAGACCAAGGAATTATGGACCTTGGGGTACACAGGTTGATAGCATTCTACCATTTGACAACAACATGGGCAAAGTGGTTAGGTAAGCATGTGATATGGGCCACATCTTTGGGATCCACATGTAGGCCAGGGAGGACATTGTGCCCTTTACTCATCCCTCATCTTACCCATACTTGACTATGTTGATCCTGTCGGCATGCACCTTACCAGACACCTGCAGAAACCTCCCAATATCTACCTCGACAAGGGATCAAAGTGCTCAAACAGATGCCACATACTGACTGGTTAAAGTAGCAGAAACCCCAGTGACATACTGACTCTTCATAGGCAATCTGTGCCTGACATAGAAGGCCAGGTCATACCCTCAGTAATGGCCATGCTGCATCTCAGAATATCCAGATCCCACCAGGATACACGCAGGAAATACTTGAACTTCAGGAGTGATAAACATAGGACATGGTGGGGGGGCACATTCACAACTCAGAGGCACCCTTCATTCCTGATTATTATCCCAATAGAGGTTAGGTGGACTGACTCAGTGACTATCTTCAAGGGCGATAGTTATGACTGGATGTGACATTGTAGGGTTACGCTGGGTATCACTTATGTGTCACTGTGAGAAAGAGGCACAGTATACTAACCTTGGAAAAGGGCATAGCAAGACAGATTCACAATGCATGTTGGGCAAAATTCTGGCTAGGTGGATACATGCCCTGGGCAGATATCCCTGTCCCTAACCTATGGACCTATGTCTCTTTTCACCTTTGGTAGGGCTGTCAAAAATGTAATCTCAAACCCGGTAGCAGGGCAAAGGTCAGTTGTCAGTCACCTCTATGGTACAGTTGTGGAATTTTGGGTTTTTGGGTGAAATGAAAAGTAATTCCCCCCCAGTGCCACATGAAAAACACAGGCCAAACCCAAAAAATCCCCTACCCATTGATGTCTTTTCCATGTTATGAGTAAAAACCCCAGGGGCCAAAGGGGAACAGGAAACATACAAGTCACAGGCTGGAACCCCCTTGACCGTTTGGGCCATGCCCCACCAGGGGTTTCCCACTTACTGGGTAATGAAAAAGGAAAAAATGGAATTTTTAGCAAGTACCAGGTTTGGTAGACCCTCCCCGGTTTGGCATCAGCCCTTTAAAAACCAGGTTTTTCCCCAAAAAAAATTACCTAATGGCTAATGAAATTAATGTATTAAAACACCCATAGCTTGAAAAGGGGCATTGTTATGGAAATCCCTGTTTCCATTCCCACAAAATGGAACTTTTAAAAAGCTCCTTGTCTTTTAACAACATGTGTTTTTTCCCCCAAACCGGTGAACCCTTCATCATTTTTTGGGGGGCCCCCACACTCACTGTTTTTAACCAATGGCTTTCGGGTAATAAAAGCCAACATAATTTTTCCCCCTTTGAAATTTATGTAATCCTGTAGGCCCAAAACCCAAAAATTTTTCTTTTACAATTTATTCACACACATTGCCATTCCCGGATTAACCCCACCTCATGTTTTTATTGAGGGACAATTACACACCTTTTGAAACCGGGGAAATGTTTTCCCCTGAATCGGGGGTCACATCTTTGGTTTAGAAAGTGGAATGATCATCCTGTGGTGTGTTTTCCCAGTTCCCAAAAAGGGATGTTTCTTTCATACACACTTACCCCCTTCACACCCCTCCTGCTGGATTCAAACCCCTACCTAACTATGTTATGACACTAAAGGGAAATTAGCAAGCCCCTATTCGCATTACTGGGGAATGCCCTTTTCCCCTGATATACTTGGGGTGCTGACATCATCAGAGTTTAGAAAGTGGAATGATCATCCTGTGGTGTGTTTTCCCAGTTCCCAAAAAGGGATGTTTCTTTCATACCCCCACACCCCCTTCCCCCCTTCACACACCCCTTGCCACCTGCTGGATTAAAACCCCCTACCTAACTTTTGTTATGATACTAGAGACGGACATTAGCACAGTGCGCTATTCCCATTACGGGGGAATGCCCTTTTCCCCCTGATATACTTGAGGGTGCTGACATCATCAGAGTCTAGAAAGTGGAATGATCATCCTGTGGTGTGTTTTCCCAGAGACCAGAAGGGATGTTTCTTTCATACACACTTACACACACACTTACCCCCCTTCACACACACTTGCCACCTGCTGGATTTAAACCCCTACCTAACTACGTTTTGACACTAGAGACGGACAATTACCCGGCCTATTCGGATTACTGAGAGAATCATTTCTCCAATATACTTATAGGGTGCTTACATGATCAGTGTCTAGAAAGGGGGATGAGCATCCTCTGGTGTGTTTTCACATTTGCTAGGGGTAACATTTGGACCAAGTGTGTGAGCATGCCCAGTTCAGCCTTCCTGTGGCATGTTGTGTGAAAGATGTCTCATTTATCTAAGTGGGGAGCATGCCCAGTGTGGGCTTTACATATGTTGAACTCTGCAGCCCATCACATTTGTGGATGAGTGTGACCTTCAACAAATACCTCCAGTTTATGGTTGTGTGTTCTGTGCCATGTTGTGTAGTTACTGTCCAAATGCTTTTTGTGTGAACAAAACTGGGAGTATACTGTGCCTGCAGGTTTTGCATGGGATACTTTGCACACAATTGTCAACATCTGTTCATACTGACCTAACACTGTAGCACTGTCTAGTGTAGTGTTTCAGTACTTTCACTGTGGTGGTCAGTATCCTGGGCTTCAGTCCTATCACTGATTTACATTTTCATAGTGTGCACAACAGGCTGGTAAGGGTCCAGTTGTGCACATCTGCACAAAGGCAGTGCCTCTACAGACCCTGTTAATTGCTGCCCCATAAGCTTAACAAGTGTAGTCTGCAAATCTATGGAGAGGATCATAATTGAGCTCATAAACAAAGATATAGGGGACATGCAGACATTGTACCCATCCCTTTTTCCCTAGGTCATGGGCAGATCATGCCTTTTGTACTGTGTTGACATCTTCAAATTGGTCACTTAGGCCATTGTTGGGGAAAGGCAGTCCATACAGCCTACCTTGGCCTTGCTAACACTTTCAACACAATACCCCACTCAGGTATTGTGGAAAACCCTAACAACTGAAATGTAAACCCATATGTCACAAGATGGGTTGCAAACTGGCTTAAGGACCCCACAGGGTTAGAGTTGCTGGCACTATGTTAGACTCCAGGCTGGTCACAGGGGTTCAAAAGGGCTCAGCCCCCACCATTGTTTGTCATGTACTTCCCAGGTGTACAGGCCAACATGGGAGGGCTTTGGATGACAATGTTAGCAGATGACTGCACACTGGGCACCATAGTGGACAGTGCATCACACACAGTTTCATTCAGAAGGGACTCACAGTAACTGATAGCTGGTGCCAGGGCCATGGCCTGAAGTCAGAGTGCACAACATGTGTAGACATACCCTTTAAAAAAGGGGGACCCCAAGCTACCATATAGGTGGCAATCCTCTAAGCACAGAGGAGGTTATCATGGACCTGGGGACCCAGGTTGACAGCCATTCTTCTGAGACTCACATTGCTAAAGTGGCTAGGAAGACCTTCTACATTGCCCACCTGATAAAGGGTGGGATTCACATCCAGTCTAGTGGGTCATTGTTCCCCCGTACTCTTCAGTTTTCAGACCGGGTGATCGAGTCAAATGCCCTATTGTGGCTTATCTCACCCAACATCTGCAGCAATTGGAGACACCCTGACTGTCCCCCACCTAAAGGATCAAGGAACCACAACAGCTGTCATATGCTGCCAGATTGAAGACACTCACACTCTATTCACTCACATACTGTCTGCTTAGAGGTGACATGTGCCTGACATGAGGCCATGTGCAAACAGGGGTTAATGGACAGACTCCACCTCAGACTCAGAAGATCCACCTGAGGCACTACGGCGGGTGACTGACACCTTAGCAGGGATGTATGTTGGACAAAAGGAGGGATGGAGTTATCACTGGGGACTCCCCATGCTGTGGAATACAATCCTGGTCCATTTGAGGCAGAGCACCTTGCTGGCTGTGTTCAAGAGGTATCTTGACCTAATGCTAATGGAGAATGTGTTTGTCCATCAACACATTGGTTTTGTTTGACATGTCATATGTCTTGTTTAGTATACTGTGCCTCTGTCTACCTGTGACATAACATTGATACCCAGGGTAAACCTCCCATCTCCCATCCACTCATTAGGATTCCTGTTGAGGGGGCTCAACAAGTGTCTTTATGGACAACCTGTACTGGTAGTTTACTCATGTGTGGGGGGGGGCTTCTGTGTTTTGGATAATGCAGTACAGCCTGTCCTATATATGTCAGTGCTGGGGTTCAGGTCCCTCATGTGCATAGCTCCCTGCCATTCAGATTGTACAAGGTGCAGCATGTGCATTGATTCCAGCTTGGACATGGCTTTCTACATCAGGCACAGCTTGCATCTGGGTGGACAGCATGGCAGTGTGTGGAGCTGCACTCTGTTTAATCAGACTAAATTTCATGTGTTTCTGTCATAAATCCTGGTGAGGTACTGTTGTGGACTTTACAGGTGCTGGATGTGTGCATGAGGTACACCCCAGGGGCTGTTGTGGTCATTTCTACTGCTGATGAAAGATAACTGCAAAACTGGAATGACCTCCCTTAGCTAGATGTCAGACAGCATGGACCATACAATCAAACTGGAAACAGGACCCTCTCCACAAAGGGAAAGTGTCCTGTCTGGTGGACCCCAGCCATAAACAAACTGTATGACAGATGAGGGTTACTAATGCAAGACAGAGCTACATCTCCAAAGGGAAGACAGCTGGGTCAGCACAGTAGAAAGCTACATTATCTCATAAAGACATGCAAGGTCAACTTGGGGGCATAAATCACCAAAGACAATGAAGGTAACCACACTGCTTTCTTCAGTTATGTCAGACACCTGGTTGTGAACCCTCGGATATGCTCAGAGTTGGTACACAACAACAAAATTAGTGACCTGACAGATATTGGCAACATTCCGGACAGCTTTATGTACCCTCCCCCACCCCCAAAATAAGATAGTTAAACTGCTGTATGTAACCTCACTGTCATCTTGGATGTCCATGTGAGAGCCACACTCAGCAAAGACAAGTACACAGCATCCATGGGACCTGTTTGGGATCTCCCGTTGCATGCTATTTAACTCCAGAAGGGCTGGACCCAAAATATACAACTGCTAGTTAACCTTAGTCTTGCTACAGGATATGTACCTGAACACTGGCATGGCCTGGCCCACCCAAAAGGGGGATGCCTCCACAGACCATGGCAAAACCACCCCACAGGCTTAACCAGCCTTGTCTGCAAAGATATGGGAGGAGTCATGGAGCTCTTACACAGACACATTACTGACCTAAACCCTTGTTCCCACCTAGTTCAGCTTTGTACAGGGCAGATCCTGCCTTTTTCACCTTTTCACCTGAAAAGTACCTACCATGAAGATCAGGGTTCTTCAACACATGTCATATGCTTGGAATAGAGGAAGTCCAGCTTTGTTCAGTGTCATAAGATACTTACAGGTGACCTATGCCTGACATACAAGACCATGTCCAATCAGGATTTGGTAGACATGCTCCACTGCAAGCAATCCAAATCCCCAACCAGAAAGCTGGGGTATTTGAACCTCACCACATACATGTATAGGACATGCTGGAGGGACAGAGCCATAACTCAGAGGCATCTCACACTCTAGCAGAGTATCCCAGTTCATGTTTGACAGAGTCCCTCACTGACTCTCTTCAGGAGACATCTGGACAACTGCATATGAGACGGAGGCACAGACTAGAAAAGACACAGTCATGCCCAAATTTAAAGGGGATAATGTGTCACTACTAAGTCAGAGGCACAATATTCAGAATCTATTCTGTACACTTATTACCACTATAAGGGGGGGCAATAGCCACATCATATCAGGCATAACACCAGATAGCCTAGTATGAACCCGGGAAAATAGGCCCGGGGGAGTTCCTGCTATTAGGACAGTGGTCTGCAGCAAGTTTTTAAACCCTTGGTTTTGACCATGGCTATTCCATGTTGTTCTTTTTGTGGTACAAACATTTTGGGGATCCATGCTATTTATTTAAAAATTTTGTATCTTGTTCCATGTTTTGCACATGTACATCATGTATGACCAGCTGTTTACAGGGTCAAAGCATGGATATGGATTTTGTTGGGGGCCCCACAATTGTACATGATATTACATTACTTAACACATGGGATTCATGCCTCAGGTGGTGCTGCAGGGGCCCCCCCAAAACAATAAACCCCGTACATTTTGGGAAACAGGTTGTGTCATGTTAGGCATCCCTGTTACTGTATGAGTGAGTCAGAGGGGATCAGTCCCAGTGTTCCTACTGACCAAGCATATTTCTAAGCTTTCCTTTTCCAAGGCCAGGTCATACTGGGCATTTCCCTTTTTCATTCATGCTAAAAGTGCAGACCTTTTAGTGCTTAAACGTGCGTTCATGGCACTTTGATCGCCAGGTCTTGTACTCATTTTGAAAGTCTGGAGACAAAAAAAAATTCCCACTGTCAGTCTCGAACCCAGGACCTTGGTAACATTAGTCTGTATGACCTACCACTAAGCCATGGCAGCCATACAAAATCACTCTGCTAAAATAAATATAAACCCAAAAGTAGGAATTAGTATAAAGGCAATATGAGATGTACCATCCAAAGCATGTGAGGTAAAGTTTTTTCCCCAAAACTAATTCCACTTGTGTAGGAGAATGGGGGATATCTGCACCTGCTGTCTGCAACAATATTGCCAATATCCCAAACATGTTTTCGATCCGGAACTGCAGACACAGTAACACCCCCCATCCACACACTTGCCACATTCAGGCTTCAAAACACTATCTAGGTTTATTCTGGTACATCTGCGTGTTACAGTATCATGTTGCACTATACTGAGTTGTGGCAGTTGTCTGTTGCCATGTTGTTTGGATAGAGTAAAAGGAGCATTTGTTTATCCTACTTTGTTTTGTGGACATTATTGAAATGTAACCTTACATGCATCATTGGAACATACACCTTCTGTGTTGTTGTTCTGTTTGAACAGGGTGCTGTCAACATCACTGATAGTTAAGGAAATGTGCCCCCGCAGTGCATAGCCCCATTTGGCAAAAAAGACATCCCACCCCACCATTGTGCACACACACCAACCCCCCCCAGTAAAAACATACTTTCCATTTGCAAGGTCCAAACCCCCACCTAGATGTGTTATGACTCTAAAGGCAGACACATTAGCAGAGGGGCTATTTGCATTAGTAGGAGCAATCTTTTCCAATGCTGTACTTAGAGGGTGCTGACATCATCTGTGTTTACGAAGAGGGATGTGCACCCTGTAGTGTGTTCTCCCAGTTGGCAAAAAGGGACTTTTCCACAGCGTTTTGCACACACACAAACCCCCCCCATACAACAACAACTTTCCCTTTCAATTCAACCCACCACTTGTTACTGAGCGTGTAAACGACTTTTGGTTACTAGTTTCCGGGGGCTCTTAAGGGCCTGCATCATTTTTTTTAAAAAAAGGGAAATTTGGCTCCCTGGTGTTCCACAGTTGCCAGGGGATTTTCTAAAAACCAAATACCCCTTTACACCCGGGACTTGTGGTTTCCAAACCCACCCATGAAACACAAAACAAGTTGCAGACTTTTGGATTCGGGGGGTAGCTTTTCCATGATCACAAAGGGGGTTGAACTTCAAAGGGAAATGGCCCCTGTGGTGGTTTCACAGTGTTAAAGGAACATTTAACTAATGGGACATCCCAGTCAGCCTTCCCAGGAATTTTTGGAATGTGTCCATTTAAAAGGGTTACTTTCCCAAAAGGGATTTTTCCCTTTGGGGGAAACATAAACCCACCACAGGGGATGAGGTAACCCAAAAATCTCTTTTGGGTTTGTGGTCTGGGGAATTTTATTATGTCCAGATTTGTAAACAACAATTATCCGGGCCTGCGGGTTTTGCATGGGAACTTTCATAAATTTGAAACCCCCCCTTCCCACTAAATTCACATGTATGTAACTACGTATCCTGGTGTCCATTAAACATCCAAAGCCACACCTGGGCCGAGGGTTCCCCAGGCATGCTTTGAACTCTGGAAAAACCATAGCAATTTTTTTAAACCACCCTTGAAGGATCTTAAAAAACCTGGGGAAAGTGGCCCATCCAAAAAGGGATGCCCT
>NW_025049352.1:0-19791 GCF_019279795.1 Protopterus annectens | reverse complement strand
AGATAATTCCACCAGAATAAACATCCAAGTCCAGCAGCACCATAAACTCCAAACCCATTCCTTTCCATGCTCAAACAGCCACAGCCAGAAATGTGAGCCCTTGAGCTCAATTCTGACAGGCTGATGGAGTTGATGTCATCATGAATGTGATGACATCAGCTCAAAAAGCATGAAGAAAATTTTTTTTAAAAAAATCGGAAATGAAGGGGTGCCACTTGGGAATCATGGCACACCATTATTTGGACCCCAAAACTCAGTAAAAACGAATAATTCAGTATGGTTGGAAGGTGTGGATATATTTATTGTTGGTAAATAGATTTAAAGCAGTGGTGGAATGCTTGACAAATAAGTGAATTAGTGTTGTGGTAGTTGAGTTAGTTATTGTAATTAAATCTTGTGCTAATAAGAATGACAGGTCTGAGTGGAAGAGTTGAAGAGGGGGTCTATGTTTGGAGTTTCTCACTTGTAATGTAAAGTTTTAATGGAGCCAGTGTCATATTTCAATTCAGTAGTAGTTAGAAAAACACACTAAATCAGTTTTCAGTGTTCAGAATGGGTATATTTACAAGGGAGGCAAAACAACACTTGTAAAATGAGCAGAAACAAAACTTATATGAAATGCAGTCCTTAAAAATGGTACTTAAACAGTTTTATAGAAAAGAGTTCATAATGTTTTCATTCCAGTGTAACAAAATCCATGCAAAGAGTCTCACAAAACTTGTGTGGAATGTCCGAGGCTCACAGGTATTTCCCTTTGCACTCTCACAGCACAAGCAGTAGCAATTCCATTCGTAGGAAATATTCTCAGTGACTTCCCACACAGGCAAGACAAACTCCACAGGCACACTTGCCTTCATTTGAAATTCCTTTGGTGGATAGTAGCTCTACTCTGGTAAAGGCGACCTTTTCTACTTAAAAATGTTAGGGACTCCTCTCCAGATATCCCTCTAAGGTTAGAGATAAACACACAGATTAAGACTGCTTAGCTCAGGCCTGAGATACAGCTGGTTTCACCCGCATGCTACTTGTTACCTGCCTACCGTCTTTCTTCATAAATAAGACCTAACCAGAGAATAAGGCCTAGCATGGTTTTTCCAGGGTGGTCATGATATAAGCCCTACCCCAAAAATAAGACCCAGTTAAGATCAACAAGAGATGACAGACGTCTTGAATTATAAACTTGACAGTTGAGATCCTTGGCCCATAAACACTGGTAGGTGTACTTTGGTCAAAGTACAGACAACACGTGTAAACCATGCACTGTTCATAACAAACAGCTGTGGTTGTGTCTTATTAACCATCACCATTTTGTGTTGCCACTCCGGTCTCATACCTCTTCGATTAACCCCCTCCCAGACAAGATGAGTGCAAAAAGAAACAGCTATTCCGTCGAGTACAAGAAAAGAGTCGTGGAGGACTCCTGGGGAAAGAATCTGATGGCTGTCTGCAAAGAGAAGAAGTTACATCTCCGAATGGTCTGAAAATGGCATGCAGCATATGATTATCTCAGTCAACAGGCCAATGAGGGAAATGCTAAGAAGTGCAAGTGTGGATAGATCGCCAACCATTATTTCCTGAGCTGGAAGACATCATCTGTGAATGGATTGCTAACAGGAGAGCAAAGGCTTTGGTTGTGCACAGGGCTGATATTCAAGCATTTGCCCTTGCAATGGCACCACAGTTAGAAATATCCCCAGAAGAATTCAAAGCATCACAACATTGGCTGGATGGCTTCCTTCAGTGATATGAACTGTCTCTAAGAAGATCAACAACACTGTTCAAGCTGGAAGACACTGAAGCTATTAAATGTGCACTTGCATTCAAGTCCTTTGTTGATGGCATTGACTTTTCTAAATACCAACTCTACAACATGATTGCTATGGATGAAACTGCAATGTTTATGGGCCAAGGATCCCAAACAACAATTGATCAGAGGGGTGCCTCGTCAATCTACATTCCCTCCACTTGTTACGAGAGTGCATGTGTTACCTGTATTTTGGCAATTCATCTAGAGGGAAAGAAACCCTCCACCTCTAATCATTAGTAAGGGCAGGAAAGATAAGATTGAACGTGTTTCAGGCATTTACATTCTTGAAACCGAAAAAGCCTGGTGCACACAAGCAGTTATAAGGAAGTGGGTCAATGTGATGCTGCCACTTGTTTTGCGGGGTGGCAAAAGAGGTCTGCTAGTCTGGGATTCAGCCAGCACTCACCGAGCTAAAGACATGAAGAAATTCCTTGCACGTAGAAGAATAGACCAAATAATGATTCCCGCAGGAATGACTGCCTATCTCCAGACTCTTAATATTGCAATAAACAAGCCATTCAAGAACCATTTGCGCATGGAACTCAATGACTACATTGAAAATAGAATGGACAGAAATCATCTTGGAAACTTTGTGAAGCCTAGCCTGCAAGAGGTCGTAAGTTGGGTGAAAAATTCATGGGATAAAATCACTGACAGTTGTCTTGCCAATGCACTATGAGCAGACTACTTGGACAAGCAGTGCTCATTTAAGGACAGCTCTATTGCTAGGCATGACAGATTGGGGCCAATGGTTCTACAGGAAATGGAGTCGCAAGAAATTCAGGCCAGAATTCAGGGGTTGGAAACTTATGACAATGTTCCAGAAGAAGATGACATGACTGTATTTGAATAACTTTTCCGTTATCGGGGCAACAGAATGGATTGCTTCTGCTTTCAGTTTTATTCCCCTCCTCCAATACACATGTATTGAGATTTTTCTGCACTTTCTGTCAAGTATGAAATATTGCTCTGTGAAAGCCAAGGTGTAGATATTCTGAAGATGAAATGTTTGTTGCACTGTTTATGTAGAATTCTCACACAACTATTAACGCGTTACTTAGAATTGTTGCCAAATAACAGAAAAGCACCAAATAAATGTCAATTTGTGTACATCAATAAATGTCAATTTTTGTACATGAATACATGTCAATTTTTGTACATGAATAAATGTAGATGGTAAATAAGGCATCCCCTCATAGTAAGCCCTAATGCGTATTTCGGCAGGGGAAAGAGTATAAGAACCGGTCTTATTTTCAGGGAAATACGGTATAAATATTGTGTGTTGTCAACAACACAGCCATCTAGTGTACAACCCGGGTTTAGTCAGGGCATTTCCACTTCTCAACTGCTATCCCCCCAACCCACCCCCACAGAAAAAAGAGTGTATTCTTCAGCTGAGTGGAACCAGTACCACAGGTTAAATATGTTGTTTTCTTGTTCATAAGTAAAGGCAGGTGATATTAGGAGTTAAACCAGCAAGTGGGTGCAGCAGATGATGTACTGGACTGTGGTGCTGAATTGAGAAATGAATTGCAGAGCAATGCTCTCATTTACTGGTCTGTTTTTCCCATACTCAACTGTAATCCTGAGCTTTGGGGTTTTATTGATAGGATTGTAGATTGCTGCCATTCTCTAGAGTTTATCCCCAGTCAGCCTTCCAGCTTTCTGGCCTACTAGTGTCATAGTCTCTTTTCAGCAGTAAACCTGGGAGCAGGATGTGGTTAAGACTTGCCCTCACTCACACAGGAAGCAAGAGGAGGTTGTGAGGAATCAGACTCAGAACTGCAGCAAGGTCTAGGACTAGCAACACAGTCTTAAATCTCTGCACCAAGCTGCCAGAATGAAGCTCTGTTAGCAAGAGCTACATTTAAAAAATGTTAATTTCTACCAATAGCCAGGTTTAACAATGTCAGCCATGAGCCAGACATCTGCCACCTTGGAGGGTATGGTCTAGTGAATAAATGACAGTATTTCTTACAGTTCATGGAGAGTGGGCAAAAAGATCAGTGTTTTGGCTTACAATTAAATGCAGAGTACACTGCTGTTATGCTGTACTTATTCAGAACATTAATTAGCATTTATTTTATTGGTCCATCAATACAGACATCAGTTACAGACTGAAGTAGTAGGGTGACCACCTGTCCCTCTTTGGGTAGTTGTGTCCTTCAAAATAAATTAACAATGTCTAATGTCCTGAAATTCTAAGATAAAAACATTTTCCAAATTTTTTGTAATAGTTGCATATCCATTATTTTTGTATATGAAACACCTAAGTTTTATAAAGAAATTGCCTAAGCTACTAAAATAGTACAAGAACATGCTTTAAGCCTCTTTTTGGCAGAAAGTCAAGTTCTGTCCTTTGTGCTGGAGTTGTGTATGTTTTTTGACCTATAAAATGTCATTAATCTATAAAAAAGTCCCACTTTGGGCATTTGGAAAGTTATACACTTGACTAGCACTTGTGTTGTCTTTACATTGATGAAGCCACCAACAAGGCACAATACAGACATCTTCTGCATTAATTATTGTAAATGTAACTACCACTTATGCTGCATGTCAGTTGGAGGAGCCATCAGTCAGACACTTTGGTGGGATGTACACCAGCTGTTGTAAAACCTTTGTGGTGTTTCTTTTTTACTGCCACAACAGTAACCTATTCATGGTAATGTACCCATCAGTAACCCAGTCATGGTTCTGTCTAGCAAATGAATGGACCACTGTCTGCAGGCTGAGAGCAGCAACATCAGGTGCTTTTTAAGTAGTCTGGGTTATTCTTCATAAGTGAGGCCATAAGAGTTTGCTAGCTTATTCAGTGGATGGGTGTGATTGCAGCAGTACTGGAAGCATTGCATTGGACTGTGGCAAAGAAGCGAGAGTTAAGGCATATCAGGAATCTGTTTATTGCTTAGGCAAGGATGAGGACAAGGACAAACTTACAGTGGACATGAGCTTTGGTTAATGCCATAACAGATGAGATCCCAGGTACCCAATGGATGAGATCACATGTACCAAGAGCAGATGTGAAGGGTAAACCAAGCTACCTTGAGGAGGTCAATCTCAAACCTACTACACTTTTTGACAGTGGTCAGTTGGGGTCATTTTGTTACATGGTTAGGATGCCGCTGCATGTCTCACAATAGGATCATAGGATAATAGGAAGTTACTAGTCTAATGGCCCTAGGGCCCTTACAGAACTAGCCAAGTTTGACCCTTGTTTTCAAGATCAGCACCTATATCCCCTATCTTACAGGGACACAGGTGGAACCCCCAGTCTGAATATACAGTTACCTATCCAAATGTCCAGACTGTGTTTGAAGAGGTGCTGTGTTTGACATGAAGTGACAGTCTGTTCCAAAGGTGTGGTAAACTCTGGGAGACAAATATGTCCCTCCAGTAGGTTCTATTAATGTCACCTACCAGGTTAAGGTCTTTAGAGTGAGTAACCAGTGTACCATTTGACTTGCCTTCTGGCTATGCAAAATTTCCAATAAAGCAGGGTCAGAGTGTGTCTTATATGCAGGGCAGAGATTGCCTCTCAGTAGACTGCAAGAAATAAAATAGAGTCCCAGTGATTTCAGATGATCCACATACGTCAGATGCTGAAGACCTTCAATTTTCCTTGTGAAGAACCTTTGTGGTCTCTCCAATTGTTACAGGTGCCTGGAAGGGTACATACCAAAAGGGGCAAACTACTCAATTATTGGCCTGATGAGGGAAGAGTACAGTGAGATTATAACTTCCTTTTTTCTGGAGGCAATGCCCTTACTTATGAGATGAGCAATATAGAATGCCTTCTTTTCCACTGTGGAGACATGGTGATCAAAGGTAAGGTTTCTGTCACCCTGTGTGACCAGGTCTCTCACCACTGAGTGCACACTTAAGGTGTTGCTATTGATGTGGTAGTTAGAAGGAATATCCTACTACAGCTTTTCACACATGGAAATGTTTGATTTAGGTGACAGTGATACTGCTGCCAAAAATCTTGTGCAAAGTCTTGCTTTTCTGAGTCACACGCCACATGTGGGATGTGAGGTGTGAAATTTCTGATAGCAATACTTGTACAGACCACTAATCAGCTCAAAGGAGATCTTGTTGTTTTTTGATGTTGGTGTGAGTACTGCAGTGCTCAGTAGAGGCTAATGTTTAATTTAGGTTCATACATAGAGCCATTGTCGATGCTCAAGTGTGTTTTAATTGCATAAGTGTTATTTCTCCAGGTGGCTGTACAAGGACAGACTCCTCAGATGACCAGCAGAAGAAATGTTACAAGTAGATGCTTGTGTACTCTGGAGTGACACTTTGAAAAGTTAGTTCATTTCAGTTTGAGTGTAACTTCTGAGTCCCACATTGTGGGAAAATTGCTTCAGTGCAGTACATTGGACTACCAAGTGAAGCACATTTGAGGATGGAGTGCTACATATGCAGACAGCAGAACTGGCTACAATTATATTGATTGCAAATGGTGCCATAAGGTTGTGTTACTGGTGTGATTCTCAGTGGTGCTGGCAGGGATTTCCAAACAAAACTGATGATATATTGTGCAGCTGAGATTATAGAAAATGAACGTTCCTTAGTGCCTGTTTCATTTTACATGTCAGTGCTAAGTAGTACATAATGAATCTGGTGAAGGTTTTGGATTGATATAATCATCTGGTTAACTCTTTCGGATTGTTATGGTCATTTGGAATGCGAGGAAGACAGCCGTAATTGAAATTTCAGTGCTTTTGCTGCAAGATTGCCAGTATTTGTGTTGTGATTATGGAGAACTGCAGACATGAGTGGAATAGTAATGTGACAATTGCAGTTGTTAATCATCTTGCATGAAATTATCAATGTGATTATGTAGGAATAATTATGCCTGTTTGGTTTTTGTGGACCTTCAGAGATGGCAATTGCACATTACAGTTTTCCCTTCATTCAATACTGTTGCCCTTTTAGTGTGCTGCAGTGTCAATGACACCAGTACTGACAAGTGTTAACAAACCTGTGCATTGCCTTTGCACAATAGACAGCATATTGGTGTTAGTGCTTTTTGGTGCCACATCACCTGCAGCTATGGCATAAGGACACATGCTTTTTTGTAATACTGGATTGCTTTAAAGGATGCATATGTTCACAGTGGTCTGTATTTTGAAGCACCTGTTTGGGGTGTCTTCTGAAAAAGACTAACTGACCTGGGTATCTGCAAAATGCAAAGGGACTATAATTCATTTCTAGGCACTGTGTTTGAGGATTTCAGTGTTAATCTCAATTTTGGGGGCAGTCAGTTGTGACTGTCTTTGATAATGTGCATTACTCTTTATTCCTCTCAGAGAAGACTTCTGTCAACATGGTAAATCAGTGACTATGGACAACATTGTTTACCACCACATATTTGATTTCAGTTAGGCAGATGTCCAGCAAGGATCCTTGTACCACATCTCTCAAAAGATTGCTGGTGGAAGTAGTATCAACCCTTACTTTGAACTCACTGCACCCCAAAAAAGGGGGGCAATTCCACCATTTGGTGTACCACATTAGGTTGGGTTGGTTGAACTAGACCTGAGTGGGGGATTGCAGCAAAAGGGTTATGTGCTTGTCAGTAGTGTCTGTACTTTTAATAAATCATGGATTTAGCATGTCAATGTTTGCACAAAAGTGCACTGTGTAATGCACATCAATTTGTTTGCAAAACCTGGGCTGGTTACCATGGTGTGTTGGCTGATCCTTACCATAACACAGTCCTTGACAGTGCACACCAGACTATTGACACAGTAATACATTGTATTTTAGTAATACACTCTCAGAGTCCAAACCCTGTTTTGAGGGCATGTAGGAAATTTTCCAGGCAGTTAATGTTTAAAGGAATATCTGAGGAACCAGATGACATTGGTGCCCTGTGATATATTCCTGTCCTTGACAAGTCTCAACAGAAAGTAATCCTGATGATCATTTGTAGGTATTTACACATAATCACATGGCTGTTGTACAAATGCATTGTATTTTGCTGTTATGAAATGCCAGTGTAAAGAATATCATTACCCAAAAGATATTTTGGGGGATTTGTGTGCAAAATTCACATCCCATTTTCATACTAGTTTTGTTAGTGATTCAGGTGCAGTGTATGTGCACTTGGCAATGAACCCATACAGCAACCTTTATGCAAGAAGATCATGATATCGATGTGGCTTATTCCTGGTAGACTGATATGCACACATTTGCTGGACACAGTAGCAGATTCTACTTTGTGCGGTCTATGCCTGATGTACTTTTAACTTTTTACAAAAGATAATTGCATGTCCACTTGTCCACTGGTCTCAATATTTCTGTAAGCCTTGTATCTGTGATTTACCATTTCAACATCTATTTCAGAGATTGTGGATAAAATAATTTTTCTTGATCAGTTTGTGATACATTTCTCCTGATGTTATCCCTTCTCTCTTATAGTCTCACTGCCCATATGGCATTTCAAGGACAGCAGAGTTCAAGACATGGGTATCAGTTTGAGCTCACCTATCGTCCTGTATAGCCAAGTAGAAAACAGTGCTGTGTGAGCAGCAGTACTGACATGGAAGAACAACAGTTCACCCTGATGGCTGTAGTCTAGTGCAAATGAGGTGGTGCTTATGCGGCCACTGCACAATGATGGGCACGGCACGTGAATGCCATGGTTGTGTGTCATCACCATGTGTGATAGAGAAATGGAGAGAATTAAACTGAAACAGAAATTAATCCCTGCATCAAATTGTATCAGCAATTCCAATCAGCTTGCTTATTACCACACATCCTGCAAATGCTATTCAGACACCAGTATATGCTTAGAGGAAGCTACCGACAAACACAGTGGAGAAACAGGTAAATCTTTCACTGTGTGCATGACTGCATTTCTGCTTGGGGGGTGGGAATGTGATGGGCTGATTATGTGTTACATATTGTAAGGTTCAAGGGAAAGCGTAGCTAGCAGCACTTAATGATAAAAGCATTATTTTACTGTACAGCTGTGTTTGCATGCCTTGGAGCTCATACGTACAAGTGTTTAGTGTTGCATACAATGGGTAATTATCAATGGTAACTGCAGCGTGGCTTGACATTTATGTGCATTGCAACAATGTCAATGTTGGTGAAGTGGCAGGCCAAGAGTGGATGTCTGTACAAATTTATTCAACTTCTATTACATGGTCTATATCTAGTGAAATTGTTTTTGTTGTTTTAGTTGTACCGCCTGGTAGCCTACACAGCCTACGTATTGTGGCTGTATAACAACTGCAAACTTGGCTTTAGAAATCACATGGTCCTCCCTGCTTGTATTGTAGTATGTATAAGAGCAGAATTTCCAGCTGAAGAAGCAGATGAGGGTTACACTAGCTTTTAGCCTTTTGAGGGACTGTGGATTTTCCGAGCACTGAAATGGCATTAATCTCATCTAAATTTGTAATACAACATGGACTAATTCATGCATTTATGAAAATAAATACTCATTTCAATTGCTGCTATCACATTCCTTATTGTGAATTTTTATGGTGAGTAATAAAGTCTTTGAATCATTATCCGACTCAGATGTGTTTCTGACCATGTGGATTACTTGACCGTGTCATGAATAAACACTTAGATTCTCATTCCAGATCATAAATTCATTTAGCGTGCCATACGGTTTTGTCAGTAATGTGGACACTGGGGTGCTACATATGTGCACTGTACTCCAACTACTTGTCACTGTCTTAATCGTTCTTTACAGTAACTAGCTTTGGCCCATAATGACAAGATACCACTGTAAAAGCTGAGTAATTATTAGTAGGAAAATGTACAGGTACAGGAAAAAAATGTCTAGAAAATTAGTATCTGAACTTCTATGGTTTTGCAAGGAGTTGTCACTGTTTGACTCAAGGAACTTTTATTTTTACAATTGCTTAATATTCATATTTTATTACAGTGTCTTGAGCTGAGATAATGACATGAGTTGTCCATCCTGATGTGTATAACATGGCTCTATTGCTTATGTTGCTTGCTTCCTCTGTCTGCATGTGGAGCAGTGCTCCAAAACCAAGAACCAATATACTTTTAGTACTGGGATTTTTAAAGAAAGTATTGACAAAGGCAAGAGGTGCTGCATGCAGTAATGTACATGGACCAAGTATAAACCTCAAGTAAATTCAGTTTTTATATGGCTAACAGGGAAAACTACTGTGAATTAATATATCCTGTCTGAGTGTTTGGTCAATGGCAGTGCGCACCATGTTCATATTAACGCATTAAAGTATTATTCTACATCCAGTGGAACAGTACTTTGCATGGCTGCAGTAAATTACATGACACAGGCCTTTTAATTGCAAAGCTATGCTGCCATGTGGTGTGCAAGAGAAGCATGGCATTCCTGAATGCAAGTAGTAAGAATATCACAACAGGCAGGTTGAAGTGTTGATGAAACACCTTTGACATATTGTAAAATGTACTACTGTTAGAGATGGAGGTTGCGTGCTCAGTGTGTAATGCTATGGTGATTTTGGAGATCTTTTGTCTTGGTCTGCATTGCAACCATGGAATTTGGTGGATGATTGGCAAATAATGGATGAAGATTTGTCACCAATATACGCAACATTTAACTGTTTGGCATGTCAGGGGAAGGAAGTACTTTATTTTGCTAGATATTTAATTGTAAACTGCATTGATATGGTGTAGCCATGACGCTGAAGTGTCTGAAAGTGTGTCATTGAATTCTCATTTAGTTTATTTCATCTAGTGAGTGTTGACCTGCAATGTGCTTACAGTTATCAGTCTTCAGTTCACTATCATCTCTCTTCTTTTTTTTTTAGGTGCAGAATTTGCCGAGACTGTCAGCCACCCAGTGTATCATTCCATCGCTTTCCATGTGACATTAAACTTTGCACATGACGGGTAACTAACTGTGGGACAGATGTCGGTAACATAAGCAAGTTTGTCAAAGCAGAGGTCAGCAGTGCCAAGCCACAGCATTTCCGGTGCACCAATCATTTTGAGAAGAGCCAACTTGAATTGAATTTAATGAGCCAGCTACTTCCAGAGGACTTGAAGCCACGACATCCAATTAGACGACTAATTAAAAATGTTGTGCCAACACTCTGGTTTTTCGACAAAAAAACACGAACATCATCTGTAAGTCAGCTGTGGTGCAACCAACAATGAAATGTAAGTAATGAGTTGATGTCAGACTGTTTTTATTTGCATTTTGACATTTGCTTAAGCGGAAAGCTGTCAAGTAATTTTTGTTGACACCATAGGACTATTTCTAACTTAATGCATTTACTATCCCTTGCGGCTTATCGATGAACTCCTGACTACCATGCAGCCTACATTGCCAGACATTGTGAGTAAACAACTTTCTGGGCAATGCAAGGTAAGTATTAGTATGCTACATTCGATTTTCAGTTCAGTATCTCAAGCTGTAATTACTTTTCGGTCTCTCTTCATATTTGACAAGTGCTTCAGGTAAGACTGTGCTGCCTCTGTCACAGACTGCTATCCATGTATCACAATGGAAGTGATGTGAGACAGCGGCTGAGTTAGTAGAGCATAATGATGTTCAAGAGCAACCAGAAGAGCATCCTGTCCGTGAAGAACATGTAGAGGTAAGCAGGGATCAAAACTTGAGTAACAGGGACAGCAAGTCAAGCACTTGTTTGGTATATTAATCTGGTTATGTAAATTATAGTAAGCAGGATGATTTTAAAAAGCAATATGTGACAGTACTGCTATTGTCATGTGAACAGCATTAAAGAAAATGTCTCTGCTGTTATGTCGTGTCAAGACACTTAAGACTATGCAAAGTGTTGTAAGTCCTGTAAACTGTTTTGCTGATTGTTAGTCAATCCTCGACTCATGGACAACTAGTTTCTGTGTTACAGAAGATGTGACACTGCATCACAATCATCTGCCATGTAGAAATGGTGTTTCAGTGTTAATGTTAATTTGATTGTGCATAATCAGAACAGTAATGGTTGATAGCTGAAGAATTAAGGAGATGATTTTTAAATAGTGATTTAATGATGAGGGTGAAACAGTAGTGTACTTACAGTAAATTCTGTTGTGTGTGCTGACTAATATTTAAATGATAATGTGCAAGTCAAAAAACAAGAAAATTTGAAATGCACATGCTTAGAATGCAAAAGTCTGAAATTATTATGCAAAAGTGGTTAGGGGTTACGGTTTGTGGCACATGGATAATTTCTAAAAAAATGGAATTTGCCCATTGTGATGCATGTGCACATCCACAATTTGGTTCCTTAATTTAAGGACTTGACAAACTATATTCAATGTGTACAGCCTTATTACTTTCAATGTTATTGCAGGTGCAAGTGAGAGAATTGCAGGAAGAGGTATTAAAAGGCATTGAAATATACACAATGGAAATTCAGAATTGTAGTAGGCATACAGTGGCATGCCAAAGTTCCAAAGAAAAGGTTACAGTGTGGGTGTACAAGCCAAGATAGTGGATTTATAAACCTGAACTTATAAGATGATTGATGCAGCTGTACACTATCCAGAGGTTGCAGTCTCACCATTGATGGACCACACATACTGCACAAAGTCCAAAGTTGTTCAGATGGAAAGGAGTGAGCCAGGACCGCAAGAGGATTACAAGTGTACAGAAGTGGGAAAATGTAGCAGGAATGTGAATGCAGGTCTTCAGCAAAAGGATTAGAGTGACAGTGAGGTGTCCACAAGTGGCTCAAGTGCATATACATCTCTACAGATGAAGTCTGGAAGCATCCCAGTCAAGCTTCCACCAGAAGTCTTTCAGACAAGCATGCAGAGTGAATCCTCAGTTTCACAGTGGGGAAATGATGGTATTGAAAAGGATCCCGACTAGTGTTACCCTTCAGACAGCATGTCGACCTCTGAGATGGAAGACACAATGGAAAAAATGAATGAAGATGAGAAGATAAGTGAGCCAAAGTTCATTGTATTCAAATCTTGCCTTGATTCTCTGCTGATGAAACTGGCCTGACTGCAATGCAAAACACCGGCTGTGGAAGTGGAAAAGAGATTGAAGATGGAGTCCTATGTATCTGTGAAGGTTTCCTGCATTAGTGGGCACAAAGTTCTTGAGTGGCAAAGTCAACCGGTAATAGGTCGAATGTCAACTGGCAATCTACTCTTTGCATCACTCGTCCTTTTCAGCAGAAGTAAGTATGCCCATATTGCGAGATTTTGTGTGTATGCAGGAGTGGAATTTATCAGTGAAATGACCTCTATTACATTCAGAGTACATGTTCCCAGTGTTACAGCATACTTGGATGCAGCATCAGAACTGGCTACTGGAAGAAACAATGGGGAAAGAAATCAGGCTAGCTGGAGATGGGTGGTGTGATAGTCCTGGATATTTGGCAAAATACTGCTGCACCAGCATGATGAACCTGGATTTTGGATACATCACTGATTTTGACCTGCAGCAGGTTTCATGGGGGGGAGGTGGCTTCCATAGCACTGGAGAAGAAAGCTTTCAAGAAATGTATGACTAATTTGCTGGGTAAGAATATTAAGGTAAGCGTTGTGGCAACAGATCAACATTGTGGGATCAGATTCTTGATGTACAAGGAATTTCCAGAGGTTGAACACCAGTCTGATGTCCGGCATATGGAAAAAAGCTTGACAAAGAAAATAACAGAAGCTGGCAAAAAGCAAGGAAAATGTGAATTACTGCAGTGGTGCCATAGCATTTCCAATCTCCTGTGGTGGTGTGATGAAATGTGTGAAGGCGATGAAGTTGTTCTGGAGGAAAAATGGTTGTCTTTGTTCTACCATGCAACAGACCTGCACAGTTGGGGTGGTGCAAAGAATGTTTCTTATTGTGGTCATGAGATGCCAGTCATAGATGGAGATGAAAAGAAGTGGCTTGAAGTAGATGATGCGTGTCTCTGTACATTGAAGAAGATTGTTTCAAACCCCACTTTTCTTAAAGATTTGAAACACATCATGAAATTCTGATACACTGGAAACCTGGAGTGTTCCATGCATGACTATGCAAGGACTTCCCCAAGTTTGATCACTTCAGTTTCACAGGAATGAAAGCACAAATCATACTTGCCTTCTTTGACCATAACGAAAACCTCAACCATGAACAAGCACTGGTCCGATGCTCTACCAACAAATCAGCATCTAAAGGAGAACTTCAATACAGAGTGGTGTACCTGAAGGCAAAGCTGGAATGGGTAGCAAAACCAATATTTGAGAAACGAAAGCTTGTATGAAGTGGAAAGTTCCATGATAATGCGTTCCATGCCCTTGCAGATGGAAGCTGTAAGAGCAAAAATAGGCATTTTGGAAATTGCACCCATGTCGGTACTACCTTTGCTGAAGAATATTGCTAGGTGAGAGTGGCCAGAGAAGACACAGGTGATTGCAAGACACATTTCCAGCTTTGGAAAAGTAATGGAAAACCAGGCTGATACAGTATAGTAGTAACCCAGCAGTATTTGCCTTTGTCATGTAGATATTAGTTAGTGTGGTGTTTACATAATAATGAGATGTCATGGGGTAAATGCTGTGTGTGTTTTGACAGTAAACACTGATGCTGTAGTTCTTGGCACTTTACATGTTGCACTCTCTGAGATGTAGTCTTATTACATAGTTTAATTATTAACTAGGTTGCTATTGCCATCAGAGTGGTGGAAATGTCTGGGTGCACTGTAGTAAATCTGTGTTGTTTAAGGATCCAATTAATGGTGATGACTCATGAGACAGTGTTGACCCTTTATTGTTTGCCCGATTTCTGTATTCAGGCTGTAGACCTTACTTTGAATTTATATAGGTTGTATGAGTTTTGCTGTTATATATGGGACAATTCATGTCAAGGACAGTTTGGATTTGTGGTCACAATTGTCTGTGACATGGTGTTGCTGATAAGAATGATTTGTGTACTGTAATGTCAACTTCAGTCTGCATATATAGTGTGCTTTCATTTAGCATTGTCCAGAACTTGTTCAATATTAGTACACATGGATACTTGATAATTATGTTTATAAATGTTGACAAAATCTGTTAATTGTTTTAGGGTATGAATCACAGTTCACATACTAGATGGTTAGTGTAAAATGCACAGAAAGGTCTAACAGCAATACATTTAATATATTTGTTTGAACATTAATAAAAAAGTTATGATTCTGTTCCTTTACACTGGGCTCTTTGTCAGTGGCTTGTGCAATGGAATTACATTGCTACTGCCAAAGGAGCACTTTTGTTTGTTGCTTGCATTGGGTAGTAGTATCGACTCCATTAGAACAGAGTGTAGTTAATCTATGCGTTTGACTGTCGGTGCTAGACCATACTGACGTTTCATGTAGTGAAAGTGCTGAAATAGCAGGTAAAAAAGTAGTGAGGTAGTTTATATTGCCAGACAATCTGACTTTTCAGCATTTAGCTAAACGTATTTGTCTTTGTAGCATGTAGCTTGACAAGGGTGAGTGGGGTTGACAACCATTTGTATGAAGTGGAAAGTGACTGTCATTGCAGTAACAGTAGAAATGTTCATAGAAAGTTAGTGGAAATGTATAAGATTGAGTGTATAAGTAAGAAATTAATGGTGAGCACATGTGAAATATGTTAGTTTATGTTTCAGTATAGTACTGTGTGAAAGAATTGTGTCCAGGCAGGATGTAATAATTTGTACATTATACACTAATCCTGAGTTCAGTACACCTGTAAAGTGTAAAAATGTAATATATGTTTTTTTCAATTATGAAGGCATTCGTGGTAAAGTAGATGATAGTAAACGTTGCAGCGAAGGCCTACAAACGATTAATGTGGAATGTTTTCATCTTAACTGTCTTGTTACAAACAATCAGTCTTTATTTACAGGGGTTGATCATGGTGCCATTGAGCAATGAATGAGGAGACGGCTGCTGCTGGGCAGTGCCCAACCACACAGAATGTACAGGATGGCCAAAGGCTGTAAGCAGCACATCATATTGGAAAATGTAGCAAACATGTTTGAAGACACCTCTCTAGGACTGTGTTTAGAAAACCAGTGACAAGCATTATTTACAAGAGTATACATCTTTTTCTAATCTTGTTACTTTATGAGGTGTTAAGTATATAGACACTGACATTTATGTACAGGGGTAGTTAATGAGGTACTAATAAAGGCAAGTGATCAGTTTTTATGAATCTGATTCATCGGTGAGAGCAACCTGGAAATAGGCCAAATTGGTTTAATATAACATGAAAATGTTCAACTCGAATGGTTGTTATGTGGATGCACTGTAGGAAGTATGTGCCATGTCTAAGGACAAAGGTTATGATGAGTACATGTGAAATAAAGTATTCTAACACTGAGGAGAACAAGATTTCCACATCAAGGCTGAAGATATGAATTTGACATTGTACAGGTTAGAAGTATTTTTAATCGTCTATAATCACGTCGAAATAACTTGGCTTCTGTGGTCAGTTTATTCTGTTATAAGGTGTTCTCGATGAGTATGATTTGATTACTGACATGTAAATGTGAACATGGATATGTAAGTGTTCTGTAATTATAAGTCATTTAGCATTTTTC
Organism: Protopterus annectens; assembly: GCF_019279795.1. Lineage (NCBI taxonomy): Eukaryota > Metazoa > Chordata > Ceratodontiformes > Protopteridae > Protopterus > Protopterus annectens. The sequence continues at coordinate 3,478 of NW_025049352.1, read as the reverse complement.
AAAAATTTTACATTATTCTGCTGGGAGAGTTGATAAAGATCTTTTGAATTGTTTAATAAATATGATACCAATTTAAAGTATAATTTTAAAAAACATATACATGTGGGTGGACCATGTGAAATGCACTCACATACTGTAACGCCCCGAGGCTTGACATGGGTGAGTGGTGTCAACATCCATTGTAATGAAGTGGGACATGACTGCAATTGCAGTAACAGTAAAAATAATTGCAGAAATGTACTGCATATGTACAGGATCGAGTATAAGAAAATTACTGGTTGTGATATATGAAAGATGTTGATTGTTGTTTCAGCGTAATATTATGTAATGGATCTAGGCTGGATGTAAACATTATGTACAGATTGTACATGTATCTGAATACCTAGTCCTTTGTTTAGTGCACATATATAGTGTTATAATGTATAAGATTTGTTCAGTTATGGCAATTGTGTGACAGGAGCTGTGCATCCTTGTTGCCACTTCTATGTCAGATGCTATTGTGGCTGTGTAAGAGGTGGTTACTGACAAGTAATATTACTCTTATTGTATGTGTGCTGTCGGTGTGGTACAATAAGTTGTACTGGAGCTTTTAAATGGGTGAGATGATGGTACAGCTGTTGAGGAACCTATTCAAGAAAGGGTGAAAATGAATGGGTGAAATGAAATGAATGGGTGAGTTAAAGCATGGGAAAATGTGTAATCATTCCAGGATAAGGTTACAATTGTTGTCTAGTGTGGGAAGGAAACATCTTAACTGCCATCTTGCAATCAGTAATGTTAGATTTACAGAGGGTGGCAATGGTGGCACTAAACAATGGTTGTGCAGACAGTTGGTGCTGGCCAGTGCACCACCGCCTGAATGTATGTGATAACAAATCACTAACAGATGCACTCATTTTGAAAAAAAGTAACAAACTTGTTCATAGTGAACTCTCTAGGACTATCTTTAGAATAGCAGTGACAAGCTTTGATTAAAACAGTAGATATTACTTTCCAATGCCATAGCATAATGGAGAGAAGTGTGGAGTCTATAATGACCTTTGCGTACTGTGTGGTAAGAGGAAAGGTCCTTGGAAAGTCAAACGACCAAGTTGAATAAATGTAGTTAAGAGAAACGGGGAATCTGGTATCTGGAACAAGCAAAAAACCTGGAACTCACCACGAACAGGCTAAATAAAGTATAAAATCAGCTTTATTAGGTAAGCGCTTTCGCGTATCAATAGATACGCTTCCTCAGACCATAAGTTAAGACATTACTATTGATTCCTTTTATATAAAACAACTTCATCATCAAAAATAACACTAGCAATCAATCAATTAAATAATAAATCAATTAACCAATGAAACTTGATGAAATTAGATTCCTTCAAATGGAAATGCCCTGAAAATATTCACTTCTAGAAAGCAGATAAATAAATATATTTTAACAAATACATATATTAATATAAATATAAAACAAATATGAAATGCAAAATTCTTTAAAGTTTAAAAACTATTATGCATCTGATATTTCACATTTTTTGTAAATATATGTATACCTAAGTTAATGACAATACTGTATATATAATATAGTGTAGAACTTCTCAAAATTGCTCAAGATTGCAACCTGAAATCTGACACTTAAATCTAACTTATATAAATAGATGTAGATGTTAAATGAACAGTACAGATATAAATCATCATATACAAAGGTACATAAGTGTATATAAAATAAAATATATTCCACATTTTTTGTATATATATGTATACCTAAGTTAATGACAATACTGTATATATAACATGGTGTAGAACTTCTCAAAATTGCTCAAGATTGCAACCTGAAATCTGACACTTAAATCTAACTAACATGAATAGATGTAGATGTTGTATGAACAGTATAAACGTAGATCATCATATATAAAGGTGCATAAATGTATGTAAAATATATAAAAATACATAAATACTAAAATATTGATCAGTGTAAAAATATGTATATAATATTCTTTTTTTTTCAAAACAAGTTTATTGTTTTAACATATAAGAGAAATATCATAACAATTTTATACAAATAATTAAAAATAGGTATTATTATAATATTCAACAAAACAACTAAAGTATTTACAAAGACATCCACTACAATCAAATCAATTAATTAAACTAAAATACTGTGCTATTGAAATTAGAATTTTTTTAACAAATTTTGTAAATTATCCCATACAATAAAATGTGATGTTTTTCTAGTTGTTCTCATTCTAATTGTGCTTATTTCCATATGACACATTATATTCATAACATTTTTAAATTCATTGAACGAAGGAGGTGTATCTGAAATCCAATTTCTAGTTATTATTTTCCTAGCCACTGCTAGGATAGACCATAACAAGGGAAGCTTAATCTTTTTAACACATTGAGGTACAGGTGTGTTGAATAATATAAGAGACTTAGAAATAATGAAATTATCTGTAAAAAAGAGCCTGCAAAAATTCATTAATTGACTTCCAGTATTCTTTCAACTTCATACAGTCATAAAACATATGAGCCCAGTCAGCATTAATTTCTACATTACATCTCTTACATAGATTATCTTTATTATTAATTTTATTCATCATCAAAGGTGTATAAAAAGATCTATGTAAAAATTTCCATGTATAAAGTCTCCAGACAATGGAAGATGTAGTTCTATAAGCAGATTCAAATATATTGTTTATCTTGTTGAGTTGGTGGGTCCCCATTAATAGAGGTGAAATAATTCCAGTATGAATCTACATTGTAAAAGTTTCTTGTCTGATAATTTTATATATATATGAAAGTTTACCTTTATCAGAAACTTTATGCTGTAAATTTATTATCAAGTAATCAATCAGTTTTGGAATAGATTCTTTAACTGTTATAGACATTAGATCTATTCTATCAATGAGATGTTGTCTAAAGATCTGAACCTCTAACCAGCAAGTTTCTCTTAGATCAAATTCTTGTTTTAAGAAATCTAGATTTTTAACTTTATTATCAGATATCAGCTGATACCAGTACTTTAGATTATTATCTATAGCTAAATGAGCTCCTTCAGAAGTAGATGACATAAGCATACCCTGAGTATAAATTATAGGGAATACAATAAAATTCCATTCCCTATACTTAGGGTGCATGAATATAAAGTTCACGATAACTAATAATAATATTTAATGGGTAACAGACCATACGTTTAGGTGTAATAGGTGAAGTACAAAATTCCTTTAGCAACCACAACATGGAGTTATTTATAATCATATTTTTATGTGTTAAGGAGATTTTCATGAAGTGCATACTAATTAGCTCCCAATAATCTTTCCATTTTGACATATGACCGATCTATTAATAAAGTAATAACTTTTATAATAGAAGAGATAATATATAAATTAAAGTCTGGAAAAGAAATACCCCTTGAGACCAGCTATTAGTATGTTTCTTTAATGCAATCCTAGGTCTATTAGGTGCCCATAAGAAATTTAACATTAGTGTA
>NW_025049351.1:0-10808 GCF_019279795.1 Protopterus annectens | reverse complement strand
CAAAGTGAAAAATAAATAAAAAAGATGACAAAAAAAATGACAAGGCAAAAAATAAAAGATGAAAAAATGACAACAAAAAACAAAGTTTGACAAAATGACAATGACAAAGACAGCAAAGATGATGAGAAAGACAAGGATGACAAAAAATGTCAAAAATGACAAAGATGATGACAAAGATACAATGCAAAATGAAACAAAGATGACAAAGAACAAAGATGACAAAGATGAAAACAAACAAAAAAGATGACAAAACTGATGACAAAGATGGCAACCATGATGAAAAAGATGACAAAAATGACAAAGATGTTGACAAAGATGCTGATAGACTATGACAAAGATGACAGACACAATGACAAAGACAACAAAGATGACAACAAAGACAATGAGAGACAAGGATGATGACAAAGATGACAATGACAAAGATGACAACGAAGATGCAAAATATGCCAAAATGACAAAAAAGATGACAAAGACGACAGAAATGACAATGATAAATATGATAGATGACAAAGATGATGACAAAGGTGACAACAAATGACAAAATGACAAAGTGACAACAAAGACAATGAGCAAATGATGACAAATGACAATCAAAGATGACAAAGACTGATTGCAAATATGCAATGATGACAAAAAAGATGAACATAAATGCAACAAATGACACAAAGATGCAAATGTGCAATATCTGACAATTGTACAATTTGCATGTGTCAGTCTAAGATGATGATCATCTTGTCATGATGACACTTGGTTGTCTTGTCATCATCTTTGTCAGTATGATTGTCATTGTATCATTGTATGTTGCTACAAAGATGATACATGTTTGAAATGACAATCAATCTTGACAATCATATATGCACAGTATGACAGATGCAAAATTGATGACAATGATGTCAATGATGATGCAATGCACAGATCGCAACATGAACGTATGATTGCACATCAATGAGATGACGACTTTGTCATGATCATGATATCATAAGTGACACAAAAGGTGACAACAAAGGCAACAAAGATGACAACGATGACAAATATGACAAAGATGATAAAGACTAGGATGACAACAAAGATGACAAACATGACAAAGATGATGAAAAAGGTGACACCAAAACAACAAAGATGATGACAAAGATGACAAAGACAATGGCAAAGATTACGACAAATGAGATGACAAAAATGATGACAAAAATAAAAACTACAAAGATGATGACAAAGATGAGTTGACAACAAAGATAATGACAAAGACAACAACAAAGATGATAACAAATATGGCAAAAACAAAGACAACCACAAAGATAAGAAAGATGACAAAGAAAACAGAGGATGTACAACAAAGATGATGACATGATGACAAAAATGTCAGCAAAGATGATAATGATGACAACAAAGACAACAAAGATGATGACATCAAAGACAATGACAGATGGCAAAGATGATGAAAAAGATGACAAATATGCCAAAGGCGAAAAAGATGATGACAAAGATGACAAAAACGACAAATATGATGACAAAGATAAAGACTATGACAAAGATGACAAAAAAGACAATGACAAAGATGACATTGAAGACTATGACAAAGATAAGGTGATGACAAAGATGACAGCAAAGACAATGACAAAGATGATGACAAAGAACGACAAAAGCGATGAGAAAGATGATGAGAAAGGCAAAGATAGACAAAGATGAAGTTGAAAATGATAGACAAAAATGACAAAAGCTGATGACAAAGATGACCATAAAGACTGACAAAGATGACAGATGATGACAATGACACTAAAGATGATGACAAAGACAATGACAAAGATGACAAATACAAAGAAAAAAATGACAGCAACAATGACAAAGGTGATGACAAAGATGAGAACAAAGACAAAGATGAAAAAGATGACAAAGATGACTTTAAAAATGACAACAGACAATGACAACAAAATGAGAAAGATGACAAAGATGACAATAAATTTGACAACCATGATAAAGACAATAATGATGACAAAGCTGATGACAAAGATAACAAAAACTATGACAAAGATGACAGAGATGATGACAAAGATGACAATGATGACAACAAAGACAATGGCAGAAAAGAAAGATGACAAATATGACAAGGACAACAAACATGATGACAAAGATGACAAAAAGATTGACAAACAAAAAAAAAGACAAAAAGATGAAAAAGATGACAAAAAAAAAGATGACAACATGACAAAATGACAACAAAAATAAAACAATGAACAAAAAGAAAAAAATGACAACAAAGAAATGACAGACACAAAAAATGACAAAGATGAAAAGTGAAAAAGAACAAAAGATGATATGAAAACAAAGAAAATGAAAAAATGAAGAAAAAGACTTTGTGGTGAAAGAAAAAAAATGGAAAAAAGTGCTTAAAAAAGATGACAACAAAAAACAAAAATGAAAAAAAAATGACAGCAAAGACAATAAAGATGACAAATATGAAAAAAGAGGGCAAAGATGATGACAAAAAAAGACAAAAAAGACAAAAAAGATGAAAAAGATGAAAAAAACCCAAAAAGACAACAAAGATGAATAAAGATGGGAAAAAAAATGACAAAAATGAGACAATGAAAAAAAAAGGAAAAGAAATGAAAAAACAAAATGACAAAAAGATGATGACAAACAATGAAAAAAATGAAAAAGATGAAAAATTGACAAAAAAGACAAAAATTATGACAATGACAAAGATGACAAAGACAAGAAAGAGGGCAAAAGGAAAAAGATGACAGAACAAAAAGGCAATGACAAAGATGACAAAAAATGACAAAAAAGATGAAAAAGAATGAAAAAATGACAATGACAAAGATAAAGACAAAGAATGACACAATCGATGACAAAGATGACAATAATGGCAAAGATGACAATAAAAATGATAAAAATGACAAAGATGATGACAACAAAGACTATGACAAAGATGACAAATTAAAAAAAATGACAAAGATGACAACAAAAAGACAAAAATAAAAAAGATAATGAAAAACAAGAAAAGATGAAAAAAAGATGAAAAAGATGACAATGCAAGATGATACAAAAAAATGACAAAGATGACAACAAAGACAATGACAAAGACAAGGAAGACAAAAACAATTACAAAGATGATAAAGACAATGACAAAGATGACAACAAAGATGACAAGGATGACAAAAATGATGACAGAGACAATGACAAAGATGACAGAGATGATGACAAATGAGGACAAAGATAAAAAATGGCAAAGATGACAACAAAGACGACAAACATGACAAAAATTATGACAAAGATGATTACAATAAAGATGACGACAAAGATGATGACAAAGACAAGAAAAAAAGATGAAGACAAAAACAAAGATAGTGACAAAGATGAGATGACAACAAAGATAATGACAAAGATTACAACAAAGAAAACAAACATGAATAAAAGACAAAAAAATGACAAAAGATGACAAAGATGACAAAGACAAAATGACAACAAAGATAAATGAAACAAACACAACAAAGATTATGACAATAAAGACAATGACAGAGGGAAAAAAATGACAAAATGAAAATTAAAAAAGATGACAAAAAGACTGACAAATATGAAAAAAATAAGAAATGAAAAAGACAATGACAGATCGGGAAAAAAGATGAAAAATTTTAACAAAGACAATGAAAATGACAAAGATGACACAAAGATAAAAAGATGACAAAAAGAAAAGATGAAATGATAAGATGATGACAGATGACAACAACAAGGATGACAAAGACAAGGACGACAACAAAAACAATGACAAAAAAGACAGACAATAAAGATGACAAGGATGACGGAAATTATTACAAAAAAAGATGACAAGGAAGACAAAAACAATAAAGATGATGATAAAATGATGACAGATGAAAAATATGACAACAAAAATGATAGATGACAAAAATGATGACAAAGATGAGAGACAATGACAAGTATGACAAAGACAACAAAGATGAAGATGATGACAAATACAAAGATGACAACAAAAATGATGACAAAGATGACAAAGATGACAATAAAGATTATGACAAAGATGACAGGGATGATGACAAAGACAATAAAGATGACAAAGACAATGACAAAGATATGATAAAAAAAGATGACAAAACAAAGATGACAACAAAGACAAGAAAAAGAAAAAAATAAAAAATTAAAAAGATGGATGAAAAAAAAAACATTCCTTTTAGATGGGGAAATCATAGCCCAGATGGTCTTATTAACACTTCTATACACAGGAAACCATGTTATCGGAATGCACTCCTTCATAGGAGTAGTATGCATCCTACCTATGTGTTCAAAAACGTTAAGAAAGGACAGATCATGAGGGCTTCAAGGTTGAATCCCTCTGACATGGGTTATTCTCAAGAGTTAAACAAGATGGGTGAGATGTTCTTGTCACGAGGATATGATCAGGGTACATTTAATAGGCTGAAATTAGAAGTGGATTCTTTACGTAGCACTGTGGCAAGACCATATTTCTCAGATTTATGTATGACTAATGATATTGTACCTACAGTCAATAGAACCCCTCAAGGTATTGTAAGGGCCCCTCTTTTTTATACTAAGGATGCGAGGTCTATTAGGAATTTTATGGAGGACAGATGGGAGATTTTGACTTTAGATCCTGTGGTTAAGGAAATTGTGGGCTCGAAACCTTTAATTAGCTATAAGAATAAACCCAATATAAAGAGTATGTTGTGCCACAGGACTATACCACCTGTTTTAGGTCGTGTTGATGGACTAGTTTGGAATACACACCCATGTGGACGTTGCAATCAGTGTGTGTTGATAGATACTAGGAATTCCTTCATCCATCCTGTTACTAACTATGAGTTTAAGTTTTCAACAGGCACTAATTGTTTGAATTCTAATGTTGTCTATTTGGCTAGGTGCTCTGCCTGTACTTCGTTTTATATAGGCAAAACTAATAGGACCTTAAGGGAGCGGATGAGGGAACATATGTATCAGATTAGGATAGCTAATACTACTAACGCATTAGCCAGACATGTTTCAGCCACTGGTCCACAACATACCTTTTTGTTTTGTGTTATTGAGGTGGTACGTTTGAATAAGAGGGGAGGGGATATTATTAACTGCACTTTGGAGAAAGAGATGCATTGGATTATCAGATGCAGGGCAGATAAGTTCCCAGGACTTAATGAGAAAGTCAATATAACCCCTGCACTAAGGAATAGGAGATGTTTTAGACCATAATATACTTTTAATCATGAAATGTGTAGATGCTCTCTATGTGACAGTTTTATATGTTTTTAAACTATTTAAATTATTTTAATGTTCAGCGCTTGTTTGCCTTGTCATGTATAATGTGTTTTGCCTTTTTTTATTAAAACTTTAAAGTGAAATTTTGTTTTTCTTTTCCAAATGTTGAAAAAGGTGAAAAAAAAAAAAAAAAATTTTTTTTTTTTTTTTTTTTTTTTTTTTTTGGCTTGGTTTTTGAAAAAATGGGGGGTTTTTTTTACTTTTGCACTGCTCTTTTTAAATTGAAAAGATGCTCGATGTGAAAAGCAAGGAAAAAAGGCAAAAAAACTAAAAAACGCGGTTGATGAAAAAGTGGCAAACTGATGGTGCGGAAACGTGTGACTGATGAAAAAAATTTAAAAAGATAAAAGACAAAGGAAAAGTGTGACGTTGATGCAAAAAATGAAAAATAGAGATGAAAAAGGGAAAAAAATGAAAAAGATGACAAAATGACAAAAAGACAACAAAATGACAAAGATGACGACAAGATGACAAAATGATGACAAAGAATGGAAATGAAAAGATGACAAAACAAAATAAAGCCCTAAATAAAAGACAATGACAAAATGAATGACAACAAAGATAATGACAAAAGATAAAAGATGACAAAAGGGCAAATGAAGGCAAAGCAAAAAAGAGACAAGATGAAAAAAAGATGACAAAAAGACAAAAAATGACAAAAAAAATGACAAAGACAAAAAAGATGATGACAAAAAGAAATGACAGATGAAAAAAAAACAAAATGAAATTTTTGAAAAAAGGTGAAAATATGACAAAGATGAACAAAGAATGACAAAGATGCAAAACAAGGGAAAAAAAAAAAGATGACAAGAAAGACAAAAAGATAAAAAAGAAATGAAAAAAGAACAAATAAAAAAAGATGATAACGAAAATGAGTGAATGCATTTTCATAGATGACAAAGATGACAAACAAAGATAGACAAAGATGACAAAAGGAAAAACAACAAAAAAAAAGGATGAAAAGATGACAAGGACAACAAAGATGACAAAGATGATAATGACAAAGATGATGACAAAGATGACAACAAAGTCAAGAAATGGCAAAAATGACAAAGACAATGACAAAGATTATGACAACAAAGATGACAAAGATGACAAAGATGACAAAGATGCAACAAAGGATAAAAAAGATGAAAGATGATAAAATGAAAAAAGATAAAAAATGATGACAAAGACAACAAAAACTATTACAAATATGACAGAGACAATGACAAATGATAAGAACAAAGATGATGACAAAGATGACAATGACAAAGATGATGGCAAAGAAGATAAGGATGACAACAAAAACAATGGCAAAGATGACAAAGATAAAGATGACAAAGATGACAAGGATGACAAAGAGTGATAACAAAAAAGATAAGAAAGATAAAAATGATAAAGATAACGGTAAAGATGACAAAGATGATGAAAAATATGATAAAAATTATAAATGACAATAAAAATGACAATGACAAAGATGATGACAATGACAAATATGGGAAAGATAACAAGATAAAAAGATGATAAAAAACAAAAAAAATGACAAAAGAAAAAAAAAGGATGAAAAGATGACAATGACAAACAAAGATGACAAAATGATGGAAAAGGGTAAAGAAAAAAAAAGACATGAAAGATGATGACAAAGATGACAAAGATGATGACAAGGACATGATGACAAAGATGATAATGGAGAAAAGACAAAGATGATGACAAAGACAATGGCAGACAAGAAAGATGACAAAGATGATGACAAAGGCAATGACAAAGACATTGGCATAGATGACAAAGACAATGACAAAGATAAACATAAATTTGAGAAAGATGAAAACAAAGATGATAAAGATGACAAAGATGATGACTAAGATGACAAAAAAGACAAAAATGATGACAAGGACAATGACAAACATGACAGACAAAAAAAAAGTTTGGACAAAAAAGAAAAAGATGAGATGACAACAAAGAATGACAAACAAAAAAAACAAAGATAAAAATGAATGGCAAAAACAACAAAGATGACAAGAAAGAAGACAAAGACCACAACAATAACAGCAAACATGACAAAGATGATGACAGATAAAAATTACAAAGATGATGATAAGATAAAAAGAAAAATTTGACAACAAAGACAATGACAGACAGCAAAGACAATGACAAAAGATGACAAATATGACAAACATGATGACAAAGATGACAATAAAGATGGTGACAAAGATGACAAAAATGACAAAAAAGCCAACAAATATGACATAGATGATAAAGATAAGATGAAGATAAAGATGACAAAAAACAAGACAAAATGATGACAAAGAATGGAACAACAAACAAAGATGAAAAAGACAATAAAAAAAGAAACAGGATGACAAAAAAAACAAAGATAAAAATGATAAAGATGATAAGGTTGATGACAAAATTGACAAATACAACAAAGATGATGACAAAGATGAGAAATATGATAAAAATGATACACGATCATAGATGACAATGACAAAGATGACAAAGATGACAAAAATGATGACAATGACAAATATAAGAGAGGCAACAAAGATGATGACAAAGATGAAGAAAATGATGACAAAGACAAAGATGACAAACCTTGATGACAAAGATAAACATGATGACAAAGATGATAAAGATGACAATAGACTATGACAAAGATGACAGAGATGATGACAACGATGACAACAAAGACAATGGCAGAGAAGAAAAATGATGACAAGGATGACAAAGACAAGGACGACAAAAAAACTATGACAAAGATGATGGCAAAGATGACTAAAATGATGATAAAGGTGATAAAGATGACAACAAAGACAATGACAAAGATGATGACAACATTGACAAAGATGACAAAAAAGACAAAAATCATGACAGACAAGATGGGAAAAATGAAAAGACACAAAGATAAAAACAAAAAAAACAAAGATGAAAAGAGACAAGACAATCTTTTTGTCACCCTTTTCCCATCATTTTGTTTTTTAAAATTTTCATCAATGTCAAAAAGGATGCCCAAAAAAAAGATAAATGACAAAGATGAAGACAAAGATGATGATAAAGATGACAACAAAGGTTACACCAAGACAACAAATATGATGACAAAGATGACAGCGAAAAAGATGATGGCAAACACAAAGACTACAGCAAAGGCAATGACAAAAATAATGACAGAGGACAACAAAGGTGACAAAGATGAAAAAGAAAAAATGACAAAGATGACAAAGATAATGACAACGATAAAGATGATGACAAAGATGGCAATGACAAAGACCACAACAAAGATGACAAGAAAGACAACAAAGATGACAAAGATGATGACAGAAGATGACAAAAATGATAAGGATGACAATGACAACAAAGGAGATGACAACAGACAGTGACAGATGACAAAGACAGTGACAAAGATGACAACAAAGTCCATAAAGATAAAAAAGACAGCGATAAACATGACAAAGACAATGACAAAGATGATATGATGACAAAGATGATGGCCACATAGATGATGACAAAGATGACAAAGATGATGACAATGACAAAGATGATGAAAAAAGATAAAAATTACAAAAATGGCGACAACAAAGACTAACAAAGATGACAGAGACAATGACAAAGATGACAACAGAGAATGACAAAGACAAGCAACATGACAAATATGATGACAAATGACAAGAACAAAGATGATGACAAAGATGACAAGGATGACAAAAATTATGAAACAGAAGCAATGACAAAGATAAAAATAATGACAAAGACAATGACAAAGGCAACAATGAGGACAAAGATGACAAAGGTGACGACAAAGATGACAAAGATGACAAAATGATGACAACAAAGATGACAACCATGACAAAGATATCATCACTTTTTCAGGAAGTGTTCATGCGGAAACATCTTTCACAAAAATTTCAATCTTTTAAAAATGAAGTGTCGTAGTCATTTTTATCAGGATGCAAAAAATGACAACAAAGGCAAAGAAGATGACAAAGATGACAACAAAGATGACGAAGATGACAAAAATTAGGATGGCAACAAAGATAAAAATAAAAATAAGAAAAACATAAACAAAAAAAAAATGAAAAAACAAAGATGATGACAAAAATGACAATGACAAAGATGATGGCAAAGACTATGACAAAGGCAATGAGAAAGATGACAACAAAGATGACAAATATGACTAAGACAAAAATGACAAACACAATGACAAAGATGAGATGACAACAAAGATAATGACAAAGACAACAAAGATGACAACAAAGATGACAAACATGGCAATGACAAAGACATCCACAAAGATGAGAAAAAAGATGACAACAAAGATGACAATGATGGCAGATGACAAAAATGATAAAGACGATGACAATGAGAACAAAAACAAAGATGACAACAAAGACAATAACAGATGGCAAAGAATGAAAAAGATGAAAAATATGACAAAGATGATGACAACAAAGATGACAAAGATGAGAAAGGTGACAAAAAAGATGACAAAGATGACATTGAAGATGACAAAGATAAGATGATGACAAAGATGACAACAGGGGATGACAAAGATGATAACAAAGAATGACAAAGATGATGACAAAAGCAAAGATGACACCAAAAAAAATGAAAAATGAAATTAAAAAACCCAAAAGGGAAAAAAAATTTTAAAAATAAAAAAAAAAAAAGGAAAAAAAAAAAAAAAAAAGTGACAAAAATAAAAAATTAAAAAAAAAAGGAAAAAAAAAAAAAATGTTTTTAAATGAAAAAAAAAAAAGATACAAAATAAAACAAAAAACAACAAAAAAGAAAAAAAAAAAGAACAAAAAACAAATTTAAAATTAAAAAATAACAAAATAAAAAAAAAAAATTAAAAAGAAAAAAAAAAAAAAAAAGACAAAAAAAAAAAGGGGGAAAAATGAGAAAAGAAACAAAAAATGCAAAAAAAAACATAAAACAAAAAATAAATAAAAACAAAAGGGATCATAAAAAAAAAAAAAAAATAAAAGTGATTTAAAAAAAATTTTACAAATAGAAAAAAATAAAAAAAAAAATGAAAAAGGGCAAAAAGAAAGAAAAAAAAAGAAAAGTAAAAAACAAAAAAAAAATACAAAAAAAACAAAATGACAAAAAAAACAAAAAAAAAAAAATAAAAAAAAAGAAAAAAAAGAGCAAAAAAAAGAAAAAAAGGAAAAAAAAAATTTACAAAAAAAAAAAAAAACAAAAGAGAAAAAACAAAAAACAGTAAAAAAAACCAAAATGTAAAAATCAAAGAGCAAAAAAAAAATTTAAACCCAAATAAAAATAAAAAAAAATTTAAAACAAAAAAAAAAGTGACAAAAAACAAAAAAAAAAAAAACAAAAAAAAGAAAAAAAAAAAACAAAAAAAAAAAAAAAATAAAGAAAAAAACAAAACAAAAAAAGACAAAAAGAAAAAACAAAAAACAAAAAAACAAGAAAAAATGCATTTAAAAAAAAAAGTATAAAAAAAATGAAAAAAATTTAAAATTTTCCCAATTTTAAATTAAAAAAAATTTCCATTGAAAAAAAAAAAAACCAAAAGGAAAACA
>NW_025049350.1:0-4880 GCF_019279795.1 Protopterus annectens | reverse complement strand
TATCAGTTGTCGTACGGATTGCAAGGGCACAGAAACAATTGCCAACGTTTTTTAGATTACGTTCGAAATGTGTTTAAATGCACAGATGCTAAGTATTTTAAAATAAAACCGCAGCTCTTTTAGTAACATCTTTACAGGTTGGTAGGTGGCCACAAGGCCTCTGGCAGGTCGATCGCTAGGGAGCCTGACCCGGTTTCCTCAGCACCCCAAAGTAAGTACGGCCTGGAAGATCAGTTTTATTAACGGGTCAGCACCTGAGGTCTCTGCAGTAGCAAGAAGCAGCGTCCCTGGGTGGGCTTGAACCACCAACCTTTCGGTTAACAGCCGAACGCGCTAACCGATTGCGCCACAGAGACATAGGACCACCATCTGCAGAAGTACAGCAAAAAGGGGAAACCTCTCCGTCGCACTACAAACTCAAACGCCAGAGATTTAACCGGTGTAAAATACCGTCATCCCCTTGGAGATATCATGAATAAGCTTTGTGTTAATACAATGGGAAAAATGTCTGATGAGCGTTGTATATTATGTCTGCCTCAAAACAGGTGAACTGGTATTACGGTAAGACTAACGAGCGAGTTTTGGCAAACCGCGCACAGACCGCAACACGGTAGAATTGTGCACTGGACACTTTGCAGAGTATTGGCGGGTGCGCAGTTTGCCTTTCCAGCAGGTTGGGTTTGCAGAGACTGAGTGAGTTAACGGATACATAGATGGCTGTCACCTTTTTTGGTGGTAAAATATGGCACGCAGCAGGTGAAGACAAGGTGCTGGGTATTGATTGAAAGGAACATGTATAAGGCAGAGTAGAAGCAAATGCAGTTAAAAGGGAAGTGCCAGTAGAGCGCGGTAGAAAAGCGGCTTGCTTCGAGAGTTGACTATATCTCAGGGTGGCAATAGGACATCAGCGTTTCGCCAGTATAGCTGGCGGCAATGCAGGTGCTGTGAGCACCTTCCAGGCTTGATTATGCCTCCGCCACACTCTGACTTGCCTTGCAGCAGTGTTGTCTTAGCCGGTAAGGAGTCGCAAGCCACATTAGAAAGCAGCGAAAGAGCGGCTATCAACTGCATGGATGGAAATAAAATGAAAGAACTACTTAATCTATCCCAGGCCGCTGGTAAATAACCCTGTGAAGAAAGGTCTGTCTTGTTGACACTCTACATAATCAATATTATATCTCTATTTAAACGATCTGTTATTCGATATTTAACAACACACAGCTTATACAACTGAAAGTCGAAAGCTGTTGAAAATATGGTATATATGGTTGTTAGAAATGATAGTTAAAATACTGTGTAAATGCTATCTTAATGGAAATGAAACATATCTGGAGGAGAGAAAAGAAAAAAAAGAAAAGAGTAGCGGAGAGCAGAAAAACTGAAAAGTGGCATGAACGGATGGGCATTGCCAGCCTCGCCAGTACGACAGGCTGGGTCCGCGACTGGCTCACCACTCGGTAAACAGATATACCGGCAAGATCGCCTTGATGTAGAGCATCCTCCAGTAGAGCCCAGACAAAGGGATGAAGTACTGCAGGACAAAACACCATAAGTGTAAGCAGGCTGACATGCGTAGCAAACCTGGATTTTAACACCCTAAGACAGCCCGAAGCAAAAGTTTCAGAGAGTGACCCCGAAAGCTAAAAGCATGGCTTTATGGGTATGCTAATCAGGTGATGGGTGACATTTCATTTTTATAGCCTTTTTTGTCAGTTCTCTAATTAAAAAGAGATCCACCGCTGCACAGATGTGACACCTGAGCAGTATGGGCATACCGATTATTCGACAAACTGAAAGGAGTAACCACGGAAATCCAAACTTGTTTTACCAGCTCATTAGCATGACCAGAATGCCATGGTTTACCATGTATTTTTTCCCACTTGCGATTCCTTCTTTGTCACGAGCTGGATTTGGAAACGGACGGTGTCGTTTCTCAGCACAGATGTCATCACACTCCTTCATTTTCGAAACGTAGCTCAGTTTTTCGGTCTCTGTAATCTTAATAAACTCCTCTTGTCTTATCAAAGGAGGTCCAGCAACTGCAGCCCCCCCCCCCCCATCCTGAGTTGTTTGGGGTTTCTGATTTTTTTTCACCCTCCCTTTTATGACAGCTATGTGCCTGTAGCTTTCTAGTATCAGTCAACAGCCCCGGTGGGTGGCATCTTCCGTCAAGACAAGGTGCTTCTTATGTCTCTTCTATATAGATTTTCGCTATCCGCCCTGATCTCCTAGTCTTTCACGCCTTCCTTTTATCGGCATCTCAATGGGTCATAGTTTGTATCCTGACGCCACAATCGGCCCGCAGAACTCAATGTTACATCTCGGCCAATTTCTCCGAGTATCAGAAGACTTAAGACACGGAGGGAGCAGCTTCAGAGACAAGAACTCTTCGTTAGAAATATCTGTCATTCATTGTATACGTAGAGACTCTCAATTCAAACATTTGTTTCCTTCTTTGGCTGATAGCTCACTTCATTCCAGCTGCCGAGGGTGCATTTCGGGCGCTACAACTCTTCCCATGTAAATCTCACTAATAATTAATTGCCACAGATTTCGCCCCACTCTTATTCATTCAAAGGAAATGGAAAGCTATGTAGTCTTGGTTCGCTCATTTCAAAATACTCCATTGAAGCATGCAGGAAACATTGCAGTAACCTTAAGTGGAAAGTAACCTCTATGGACTTATTCCATTGCCAGATTAGGGCCGGCGTGCTAAGCTTCGTTAGTATAGTGGTGGGAGTATCCCCGCCTTCTGTCACGGGACTGGGTCTCATTTCACGGGGAGCACATAGCTCTTTTGGTCTGTCTGTCATCAGAGCACCCTCGGATCATGCTCAGTACCACAACAACCTATTAATAGGTTTATCGACTCATTCATTTCAGGGTAATGCGGGTCTCGATTCCTGACAAAACCTCATTTAGTGACTGCTAGATGGAGTGAGTGACTTAACCAGACTCACCAATGGGGCATTCTTGTTTGGTTTGACCCCTTAACACTCCCCTTGACTGCAGGCCTAGTAACTAGCTGTCAGCCCGCTCCACGAAGCCCTGCTTTCTATCACTGCTTTTCAGCAGTGAGTACAGCACAGATTTCCAGATGGTCAGCCCCTACCTGTAGTGCTGAAGCTCAACCTGGTGTCGGGCCTAGTATAAGGGGCAAGGCGTACCTCAGCAACTTGAAAGATTGCAGTTTTCACATAGTTCTTTTTAGGGGTCCCCACCGGTGACCTCGCTAAATAGGTTGCTCACACTGTTCAGCGCACTTTGAATATATTCATTAATTACTGCAAATATCGTATGCTCTGTTTATTTCAGCGCTACACTTCTAACACGGGAAACTAACTTCGAGCTATTTGTCGATAAGTTTGAGTCGAGGAAATCATGGCTGCAAAGAGTCAGTAGACTAGCGATACCCACCCCAGGGTGCGGTGTGTGTGCACACATATAAACGATCTACCTATCTGCCTCTCCATCTATTGCAATAGCTATATGTAGCGACAAAAGCAGCTAGCTAGCTGGCTGGCTAGCTAGCTAGAGACAGAGTGAGATGTCTAGGAGAGGAGGCGAGCCAGCAGGTTCTGTAGTGTAGTGGTTATCACGTCTGCTTAACACGCAGAAGGTCCTGGGTTCGATCCCCAGTGGAACCATTATGCTAGTGCAGGATAAGAGAATTGGGGTAGGCGTGATGAAGCATAACAGATTCGATTCCAGTAACCCAATCCTTGGTTTGAGATACCTTTAAATGTGCTCTTGATCGCTTCAGATAAAACTGCTTCAATTGAGAAAATCCTGCTCTGCTGTGCCACACTATATCAGTTGTCGTACGGCTTGCAAGGTCACAGAAACAATTGCCAACGCTTTTTAGATTACGCTCAAATGTGTTTAAATGCACAGATGCTAAGTATTTTAAAATAAAACCGCTGCTCTTTTGTAACATCTTTACAGGATGCTAGGTGGCCACAAGCCCTCTGGCAGGTCGATCGCTAGGAGCCTGACCCGTTTCCCCAGTACCCCAAAGTAAGACGGCCTGGAAGATCAGTTTTATTAACGGGTCAGCACCTGAGGTCTCTGCAGTAGCAAGAAGCAGCGCCCCCGGGTGGGCTTGAACCACCAACCTTCGTTAACAGCCAACGCTAACCGGGCCACAGAGACATAAGACCACCATCTGCAAAAGTACAGCAAAAGGGGAAACCTCTCCGCCGACTACAAACTCAAACGCCAGAGATTTAACCGTGTAAAATACCGCCATCCCCCTTTGGGGATATTATGAATAAGCTTTGTGTTAATACAATGGGAAAAAAGTCTGATGAGCCTTGTATATTATGTCTCCACAAAACAAGTGAAGAGGTATTACGGTAAGACTAACGATCATTTTGCAACCGCGCACAGACTGCAACACGGTAGAATTGTGCACTGACACTTTGAGAGTATTTGCGCAGTTTGGGTTTTCCAGCAGGTTGGGTTTGCAGAGATTGAGTGAGTTAATGCAGCCATAGATGGCTGTCACCTTTTGGTGGGTAAAATATGGCACGCAGCAGGTGAGAAGATGTGCTGGGTATTGATTGGAAAGGAACATGTAAGGCAGAGAAGGAGCAAATGCAGTTAAAGTAGAAGTGCCAGTAGAGGGGGTGCTTGCTTTCTTCGAGAGTTGACTATATCTCAGGTGGCACAGGACATCAGCTAAGCCAGTTTAGCTGGGGGGCAATGGTGCTGTGAGCACCCCAGGCTTGACATGCCCCGCTACAGTCTGACTTGCCTTGTAGCAGTATTGTCTTAGCCGGTAAGCAGTCGCCACATTAGAAAAGAAGGAAAGAGCCAAGACAACTGCATGGATGGAAATAAAATGAAAGAAAAAAAAAATTTTTACCCTTTTTTTTTTA